>NC_140166.1:11498210-11500710 GCF_963971535.1 Notolepis coatsorum
AACTATACTGAGTCCACTCCATCATCTTCCTTTTTGAGGTCCAGCTGCACCTTCTGGACAATTTTCCTCAACCTGTATATTTCTTGGTCAGAAAAACATCCATCTCCTTTACACTTTACAAATTATTTTTCCTGGCTGACACAATGAACATCTCCCTATCTGGAAAGAACTTTCCTACCTCTACAGTACACCCTTCCTGTTTTTTGTAGTCTTTAAAAACATTTTCATTTCACCCATTCCATAGGAAGATTTAGCTTCTGCATCTGAAGATGCATCACTCTGTGTACTACTGTTTACTTTTTTCACATCCGCCTTCTTAGCTTGAGAACTTGTCAAACTGTTTACTTTTGACTTTCTTTTCTGCCGAACGACCTTCGGCTTGTTCTCCTCCTCCTCCATGTCAACATCCACTACCACTCCTTTCTCCACTCGAACCTCCCCACTTGTGTCCTTTGACTCTGTTTCATCTACAGGTCTACTTTCCTCCTGGTTAATTATAGTGTCCTTGCTAACACAAGCCCATCCACCCCATTTTCACCTCCATTCCCATTATCCTCTTCCACCACGACCCCCCCCCTCATTTTCATCCCCACCATTTTCTCCTTGTACTGCTTCACCCGCCTTGCCTGTGCCTTCCTCCTTTTGTGTCCTTGCTGACACAAGCCCCACCACCCTGTCCTTGCAGATCAACTCCATCTTCACCATCCACCCCATTTTCACCTCCATTCCCATTATCCTCTTCCACCACGACCCCCCCTCTCTTTTTCATCCTCACCATTTTCTCCTTGTACTGCTTCACCCGCCTTGCCTGTGCCTTCCTCCTTTTTATCACTCCTATCTGTTCCATTAGCCTTTTCAGAAGCCTCTCCACCACCCTCTTGATTCAACCCCCATACATTTTTTGTTGTGTCCTTCCCAGACATTTTCCCAGTACTGGGCACCTCTCCTGGGCAAGACTTTCTCAGATGCCCCTCTTTACCACAGCCAAAACATTTCGTATTCTGCGTTGTTGCATAAATAACATAATCAAACCCGTCTACTACCACTTTAAAATTCAAATCTAGCTCCTCCTCACGTTTGTTCATTATTATGAAGTTTCAAGTTTCAAGTTTCAAGTTTCTTTAATAGTTGTCATACAGAAGTACAGAATACTTTTGTACAAAATGCTTCTTACTGTTGCGCTCCAGAGACTGTGCATGACAAGGTAAGTATGAAATAAAAACATAGTAAAAATTAGAAGTAAAAAAAGAGGTCACAGTGTTCAGTTTAGACATATGTACAATGTTCGTAGACGTAGTTACCATACAATATACAATACTGTGCAGTGTACTAATATACAATACTATATAGTGCAAGGCATAAATGGACGAGGTGCAGTTTAGGTACAATTCACAGTAGGTGTACGAGTTGTAGTGCAAATCCTTTATCAATAAATATAAAGTGTAAGTGTGTTTGTGTGATCTAAAGTGTGGAGAGTGGGTGCTGCAGTGTGTTGTTGTTTGAGTGAGTGTGTGCGTGTGGGTGTGTGTGTGTGGTAATACAGTCACACTGCGTGGGCTCACAGAGCGTTGCGTGGTGGGGTCTCTGGATGTGTGATTTACACTTTCTCTCCTGCTCAATATCTTCTGTTCTGTTCCTGCGTCGCTGAGAGGATTTGAATATATTATTTCTGAATTGTATTTTCTTTAGGAATAATTTTGTTATCCCAAGGTATCTTATTGAGTCGCTTCACTTATTTGTGTGTGTGTATGTTTATGTTTAAAGCAGGAGAGCACTGTACTGCAGTGCACCAACAAACACATTCTGGATCTTTTCTTAAACATCTTTAAGACAGGTTGGTCAATGTTTCTGAATCTTGAGCAAATGTTTTCTATAAGATGATCAGCTGGTGGTCATGAATAGCTTTAAAATATAAAAAAATACATACTGTATATATATATATATATATATATGATTTTAGGGCGTTTTGGGGGAATTGTAAAAAAAATACAAAGATTCAGTCCAAGACATTTCTTTTTGATTTCGGTGACAAACTTCATCAGAAAAACAGTGTAAACTAATTCCAGCACATATAAATAAATTAAAACATTACAATCAGAAACTATTTATTTTATTTAATTAACAAACATTTGCATAACGTAAGCACATCTGTTCACTTCCATGTTGATACAAGTATTAAACACTTGAAAAATATCTCTTAATTGCTTAATATGCAACTAATCAAAATTAATTATGGACAATAATGCGATTGATTGCGACTAAATTAATCGATTGAACCCAGTTATTTTTATGATAAGCCTAAATTGTCATTTAAAAATGATAGTGAGAAGAGGAGGAGGACAGAGGAGGAGGAAGACAGAGCGGGACAGTGGCGGCCGGTGGGTTTCGCCACTAGGGGGCGCTATACCAAACATATACCAAACATGTACAGTACAGTACCACGCAACACTCATTGCCAGACGTGAGCGATTCGACTCAGCTGTTACTACAACAACACACA
>NC_140166.1:11503210-11613347 GCF_963971535.1 Notolepis coatsorum
ATACTACAAGTGATGCAACAATACAATCAAATAAATACTTTACATCTCAAAAAAAAAAAAAAAAAACATGCAATTTTTTAACTCCAAACCACATAGGCCTGTGTGTGTGTGGCAGGCTGCAGTCAAATCCTTTCCTGTGGAGAATTAGGGCCGACTCATCAGATGGCCCTCCTCCTTCAGCCTTGTCTTGTATGCTCCTAAGGTTCACCAGTTGTATATCACAGGGCAGCGAGGATGCCAGGGGCTGAAAGGAGAGCAGGGGGACTGAGATGTTCTCTGGACTGACAGCCATGGGCAGGAGAGGGTGATTTAAATAGAGGGAGGTAATATGGCTCAACAGGGACGGGTAGCTGACTGGACCACCTTTCTCCTCCTCTTCCCTCTATCCTCTTTTCTCCACCAGCAGTCTGAATGAGCTAGTAGTCAGTTTGTTATCTGTGACTCCCTGTCCGAGGCCTCCGTTGTCGTCCTGGTTCAGACGCCGATCCAATATCACCTCCAGCTCCCCGGTGTGGAGACTGGCAGCCCCCAGGGACTGCCCAGAGAGCAGGCTGAGTCATGAGCTCGAGTCCTGGATGTAACCCATGCTGGTCATAGGGTAGAAGTTAGCCTGTAATGGCAGCTTGGCCATCATCCTCCGAGGCTGGATCTGGAAGCCGTTGAGGTCGGTGTAGAACTTGTCTCTGCTGCTGATGTCTGAGCTGATCCTCATGGCCAGCTCCTTGTTGAACTCTCCTCTGATGTCTACTAGGTTAGTGAGCTCCACAGACATACCTTCCAACCCTTGAACATGGTAGAGGTGCTGATAACAGGAAGTGATGTCAGAGAAAACATCCCCCCTGGTGACTCTGATGAGAGGTTTGCTGGAGGAGTAAGGCGTGGCCTTCCCATCGGGCATGAACAGATACGCTCCGCTCCTGTCTCTGCTGGACGTGGTTCCGTACCACAGGAACTGGACCTCGACCTTGTGTTCCGAACCGCCCTCCGGAAGCTGAAAACTCTCCATAAGCCCAGTCTTCACAGAGCTCCATATCTGTATATGAGTATACTTGATGATCAAAGATCTTTCAGCCTCCTGGCCCTGGTGGCGGGACACCTTGAAATGTTCAGACCTAAGTGACAGCTCACCAGTCCCGTCATGTTGTAAAAAGTCATATTCTGCTTCCTGGGCGATGCCCGACAGCGCCTCACTGAGATGATAGATAGACATACCTAAAACTGGGACCTGAGGTAGGAAAGTCAGTGAGGTCAGGGAGCAAATAGCTCTTTTCTTCATGTCCCTTGCCCCATTCAAATTTAAAGTGGCCACTCTAAAACTACTGCTCATTAGAAATAAAGAGTAAACCACCCATGTGAACAATGTAACCAAAACAACAAAACTATACTGAGTCCACTCCATCATCTTCCTTTTTGAGGTCCAGCTGCACCTTCTGGACAATTTTCCTCAACCTGTATATTTCTTGGTCAGAAAAACATCCATCTCCTTTACACTTTACAAATTATTTTTCCTGGCTGACACAATGAACATCTCCCTATCTGGAAAGAACTTTCCTACCTCTACAGTACACCCTTCCTGTTTTTTGTAGTCTTTAAAAACATTTTCATTTCACCCATTCCATAGGAAGATTTAGCTTCTGCATCTGAAGATGCATCACTCTGTGTACTACTGTTTACTTTTTTCACATCCGCCTTCTTAGCTTGAGAACTTGTCAAACTGTTTACTTTTGACTTTCTTTTCTGCCGAACGACCTTCGGCTTGTTCTCCTCCTCCTCCATGTCAACATCCACTACCACTCCTTTCTCCACTCGAACCTCCCCACTTGTGTCCTTTGACTCTGTTTCATCTACAGGTCTACTTTCCTCCTGGTTAATTATAGTGTCCTTGCTAACACAAGCCCATCCACCCCATTTTCACCTCCATTCCCATTATCCTCTTCCACCACGACCCCCCCCCTCATTTTCATCCCCACCATTTTCTCCTTGTACTGCTTCACCCGCCTTGCCTGTGCCTTCCTCCTTTTGTGTCCTTGCTGACACAAGCCCCACCACCCTGTCCTTGCAGATCAACTCCATCTTCACCATCCACCCCATTTTCACCTCCATTCCCATTATCCTCTTCCACCACGACCCCCCCTCTCTTTTTCATCCTCACCATTTTCTCCTTGTACTGCTTCACCCGCCTTGCCTGTGCCTTCCTCCTTTTTATCACTCCTATCTGTTCCATTAGCCTTTTCAGAAGCCTCTCCACCACCCTCTTGATTCAACCCCCATACATTTTTTGTTGTGTCCTTCCCAGACATTTTCCCAGTACTGGGCACCTCTCCTGGGCAAGACTTTCTCAGATGCCCCTCTTTACCACAGCCAAAACATTTCGTATTCTGCGTTGTTGCATAAATAACATAATCAAACCCGTCTACTACCACTTTAAAATTCAAATCTAGCTCCTCCTCACGTTTGTTCATTATTATGAAGTTTCAAGTTTCAAGTTTCAAGTTTCTTTAATAGTTGTCATACAGAAGTACAGAATACTTTTGTACAAAATGCTTCTTACTGTTGCGCTCCAGAGACTGTGCATGACAAGGTAAGTATGAAATAAAAACATAGTAAAAATTAGAAGTAAAAAAAGAGGTCACAGTGTTCAGTTTAGACATATGTACAATGTTCGTAGACGTAGTTACCATACAATATACAATACTGTGCAGTGTACTAATATACAATACTATATAGTGCAAGGCATAAATGGACGAGGTGCAGTTTAGGTACAATTCACAGTAGGTGTACGAGTTGTAGTGCAAATCCTTTATCAATAAATATAAAGTGTAAGTGTGTTTGTGTGATCTAAAGTGTGGAGAGTGGGTGCTGCAGTGTGTTGTTGTTTGAGTGAGTGTGTGCGTGTGGGTGTGTGTGCTGTGTGCATTTGATGGTTGTTGCATAGTGATTATTGTTCGTTTAGCGATTATTGTTCGTTTAGCAGCCTGATGGCCTGGGGATAGAAGCTCCTTCTGAGTCTTTCTGTGCTCGCCATAAGACTCCGGTATCGCTTGCCTGACGGCAGCAGTTCAAAGAGGCAGTTGTTCGGGTGGCTCAAGTCCTTAATAATTCTCTTAGCCTTCCCCTTGCACCGCTTGTTGTAAATGTTCTGGAGGGTGGGAAGCCCCCCTCTAATTGTGCGTTCGGCTGAACGTGTCACTCTTTGTAGTCTGCTACGGTCTTGTGCAGTGCTATTCCCAAACCAGGAGGTGATGTTGCCGGTCAGGATGCTCTCTATTGTACATGAGTAGAAGTTCCTAAGGATCTTCTGACTGACTTGGAACTTCCTTAGGCGCCTGAGGAAGTAGAGGCGTTGTCGTGCCTTCTTCACAACACTGTCAATGTGTGTGGTCCATGTCAAGTCCTCGGATATGTGGGCTCCGAGGTACTTGAAACTGTTCACTCTCTCAACTGGTGCCCCGTCGATGCTGAGGGGGCTGTAGTCCTTGACCCCCGACCTCCTGAAGTCCACAATCATCTCTTTTGTTTTGCTGACGTTCAGGGAGAGGCAGTTCTCCTGACACCACTGTGACAGGTTCTCTACCTCTTCCAGGTAGGCCCTTTCGTCGTTGGCAGAGATCAGGCCCACCACTACTGTGTCATCAGCAAATTTGATGATGGTGTTGTTGTTCCGCTGTGCTACGCAGTCATGTGTGTACAGGGAGTAGAGGAGGGGGCTCAGAACACAGCCCTGGGGGGCCCCTATGTTGAGCGTGATGGATGAGGAGGTGCAGTTGCCGGCTCTTACCACCTGGGGTCTGCCCGTCAGGAAGTCCAGGACCCACTGGCACAGGTCATAGTTCAAGCCCAGGTCCCTGAGCTTGGCTATGAGTTTGGAGGGGACTATGGTATTGAATGCTGAGCTGTAGTCGATGAACAGCATTCTCACATAGTTCCCCTGCCTCTTGTCCAGATGTGATGCTGCTGTGTGCAGCACATGGGCTATGGCGTCCTCCGTGGACCTGTTGGGGCGATATGCAAATTGCAGAGGGTCCAGGTTGATGGGGAGGGAGGAACAGATGTAGCCCTTCACTAGCTTCTCAAAGCACTTCATGGCTATGGAGGTGAGGGCTACAGGGCGGTAGTCGTTGAGGCAAGCGGGCGTAGATTTTTTGGGTACAGGGATGATGGTGGACTTCTTCAGACAGGTGGGGATGACGGCCTGTTCCAAGGACAGGTTGAAGATGTCAGTGAATACCGGGGCCAGTTGGTCGGCACAGACTTTTAGGACGCGGCCGGGGATGCCGTCCGGTCCTACTGCCTTCCTGATATCCACTTTTTTAAAGATCCGTCTCACCTCATGCTCTGTTACCCTGAACACTGAGTCTCCATCAGCAGACCCCCCCCCCCCCATTGCCGTGGTTTGTAGGCTGGTGTTGTTATTCACAGCCTCAAACCTCGCATAGAAGGAGTTGAGATCATTTGCTAAGGAGATGTCACTGTTCAGTTTGAGGGGGGTTCCTTTGTAGTCTGTCATTGTTCTGAGGCCCTGCCACATGCCTCTAGAGTCAGCCTGTTCAAACTGAAGTTCAACTTTATCCCTGTAACGCCGTTTTGCCTCTATTACTGCTCTCCTGACGTTGTATCTTGCCATCTTGTGTTCTTCCATGTTGCCTGTCACCAGCCCGGTGTTGTATGCTGATGTGCGCACTTTCAGAGCCTCACGGACGGATTTGTCTACCCAGGGCTTTTGATTTGGGTAGATATTAATTTTGGTGGAGGGGATTATTACTTCTACCTGAGTACAGACATAGTCAATCACCGTTTCGGTGTATTCGTTAATATTGGCTGTGTTATCACGGAATACACTCCATTCTGTGCTTCCCAGCACTGCTTGGAGTGACTCCACTGACGTCACGGCCCAACGCTTAACCTCTCGCGAGACCACCGGCGTTCGCTTGAGACTCTGTCTGTACTTCGGCAAAAGAAAGATGGCGGCGTGATCGCTTTTACCGAATGGACTAAGAGCCTGTGACTTGTACCCATTCTTAAATTGCGAGTATACATGGTCTAATATGTTCTCGCCTCTGGTGGGACAGGTCACATGCTGATAGAAATTCGGCAGCACCTTTTTAAGACGCGCGCTGTTGAAATCCCCCAAGACCAAAATGGCAGCGTCAACATTAGCTGTCTGGAGTTTGTTTACCTCGTCGTGAAGTTTTGAAAGTGCGACCCCAGTGTTCGCGTGTGGTGGAATGTACACTCCGATGAGGATGATGGACGTTAACTCTCTTGGGAGGAAGAAGGGTCGACATTTTATCGTGATAAACTCCAGGTCTGGGGAGCAGTGGTTAGACATTTCCTTTGTGTTGCCTACATCGCACCACTCCTTGTTTATCATGAAGGCAATGCCGCCTCCTTTCTTCTTTAATGACTCTTCTGCCGTCCGGTCTTTGCGGAGAACGAAGAAATGGTCTGCCGGTTCTATTGCGTGGTTCGGGACATCTGGACTCAGCCAAGTTTCTGTGAAACAGAGGACGTTACAATCCCGAATGTCCCTCTGGAATTGGATCCTTGCTCTGATGTCGTCCAATTTGTTTCCTATCGATTGCACATTGGCCAACAATATGCTGGGCAATGTGGTTCTGTGTCGTTTGGACCTCAGTCTGTTCCGGACCCCGGCTCTCTTTCCTCGTCTTCGCGGCGGCTTCTTGGCGTCTTGGCCATGGCCGGCATAACAAAGGATCTCGGCGGGCCATTTCTGCTGTTCAGCGATCCGATCCAGAGAGCAATCCAAACGGTAAGTTTTTCTTAATCCAATGTCAATGATTGACTGACGGTCATACACATATAATGCACCAACAGTTGGTGCAAATAAAACTCCTAATACTATAAAAATTAACAAAATAAAGCACAGTCTCGTCGGAGCGATCAGAAAGGCAGCCATCAGAGCGGCGCCAGTGTAACGTCTGCCTTCTGTGTGAAACAACATGTTGCAATTCAGGCGCTTTGCAACCTGATGACATATTTTTTAGTGGAGATACAATTTTTCCATATCTGGCAAGTTCTCTCAAGATAAGCTCATCATTTAGCAATGGGGGAACATTTGCCAAAGTCACCTTTTTCGCTGGTATTGTGAGCGGTGTCACTGACACGCACATGTCATTTATTACTAGACCATTGATAATAACAGTATTTGCTTTAACCACATCGTCTACAAAGATAACGTTCATCCTCGCCGCAGACTTAACCTGTTCCACTCGACGGGGTCGTTACCGACCCTTTTTGACATTATTATCATATAGGCATATTTTTATGAGTGATGAAAATAATTTGTGATTTTAAAATCAACCGTTTTCAAGTATTAACTACTATGTCACAAATACATGTAGAATGTAAAACGTTAGGTTGGCAATAGTTTAGCAATAGGTTAAAAGTGTACTTATATCATTTTAAGTTTTCTATTTGCGATCGTCTATTCTGACCCGGAACCGGAAATGGAAATGTTGAACCATCGGAATTGTAGTTTTTTGCGGCCATTTTGTAGAGGAGATCGCTAGCTATCGGCCTGCGTTGAAATTTCTCCGATCTACACTTCCTGTCACATACTATGGTGGTTCAAAGTTCAGCGTTCTGAATGAATCATATCAATAATTGTTATGATTCGTGATAATAAGCTACAAAAGGTAACGTTTTTGACAAATATTGAAACGCAGTCAGTTTCTCCACACTATTGTTACCATGTAGGAAGAATTAGATCTGAAATTAGTTTCAAAATGGTTACACTGAGGGGGAAATAAAATAGTACAGTCGATTACAGTAAATATCAGTATCTGTTATTATGCACGCCTGGTGATACTATATCCAAATTGAACTCGGCCATTTGAAAGATACTATATGTATATATATATAATTGTGCGAATTGGCTATAATAAGGTAATGTATAAGCATTATATTATATATTCTATAATAATATTTCAAATTGCATTGGTCCGGATGGGAGAATTCAGTACTGTATATACAGAACCTTCAGTTTGATCATCTTCCCTTTATCAATTTCCTTAGATCGTTTGTACACATTATCTCAAGAGGGTATTGAATGAGCTCAGTGGCAGTTTTTTTTTAAGTTTGGTCATTATTATCATGGTTTTATTCACTGTCAAAGATGAAAAGAAAAATCATAATTCATATTTTCCTTTGTTTCATCACAATTTAAGCAAGTCTAGTAATAGACACAATATTTCTGACACTGAGAATACATTCATTGAGGTCCATAGATGTTCCTAGATACCAAGAATATGCAAATAGCCCTTGTAGAAGTGGAGCAATATTCCATTTACCTAGGTATACATTTTATGCAGATTTTCACCTGGGGTGGAACAGTAATACTTGGAGCTCCTACCTCCTTTGCAACAGCAAGACTACAGTCTTCAACTGAGCAAGGAAACAACAGCTATACTTTAAAGCCATGTTTCCTGGTCAGCTTGGCAAAATGCATGTCACTGGCAGGGGACAGCTGACCAAGTGAACACTGACTCCGCACAACGCTACCAACCCACCAACTGCACACAACCAGTCAAATAAAGTACAGTCTAATTCACAACTTGAAACATATTATATAAATAGACAAAGTTAGAAACTCACTCGCACCGCAGTCTCACACACCCACAAAATCGCTCCGTCTCCAAACACACGCATGCGCACAGAGAGAGAGAGAGAGAGAGAGAGAGAGAGAGAGAGAGAGAGAGAGAGAGAGAGAGAGAGAGAGAGAGAGAGAGAGAGAGAGATAGACATACTGTAGAGGGACACAGAGACTGATAGAGAGAGAGAAAGGGAGAGAGATAAGGTATTTGTATGGTGGACATGTGGTCACGTGTCTTCTATGTGTGTGTGTGTGTGTACTGTACATTAGAGTGTGTGTGAGAGAGGCACAGAAGGGCACAGAGACAGAGAGAGAGAGACAGAGAGAAAGTCACAACAGTCTGTCTGTCTGTCTGTCTGTCTGTCTGTCTGTCTGTCTGTCTGTCTGTCTGTCTGTCTGTCTGTCTGTCTGTCTGTCTGTCTGTCTGTCTGTCTGTCTGTCTGTCTGTCTGTCTGTCTGTCTGTCTGTCTGTCTGTCTGTCTGTCTGTCTGTATGTCTGTCTGTCTCTGTCCCTCTTATATTCTCCAATGTCTTTAATTACAAGGATCTCTCTCTCTCTCTCTCTCTCTCTCTCTCTCTCTCTCTCTCTCTCTCTCTCTCTCTCTCTCTCTCTCTCTCTCTCTCTCTCTCTCTCTCTCTCTCTCTCTCTCTCGTTCTCTTGCTCTCTCATTCTCATGTCCTGGATTGTCTTTCTTTTTCAGTTTCTGTTCATTCAATTAACAAGATGCCATCTCTGCAATTAAGCTTCCAATTACCGCTCCGCAGTTAGCCGGAGTGAAAGTTGCCCTCGTGCATTTTTTTTGTACTTGACGTTGAATTGAAAATGAACTTGTGGTTCGAGATAAGAAGCTCATCATCAAAACACCACATTCACGCTCCTTCTGCACATTGTTCCATATCCAACTTTCAGCTGTGAAACCGTTCAATAGAAACCGTATACCTCATAACACTTTCTATTGAATAGAAACCGTGTACCACCTAACACTGTTTCTAATGAATAGAAACATTGTACCTCCTAACACTGTTTATTATATATTTTTTTTAATCTTTTCCCCCCTCCTTTTTCCTCCGATTTTCTCCCATCCCAATGTTAGTCGTTATGCCAATTCCCAATCCCCTTCCTGGTCGCTGCGCACTTACCCCCCACAGTCGGTCTGGGAGAGTGGAGGCTATCACGTGCTTCGTCCGACACACGTCTAGCCAATCAACCGCTTCTTTTCACCTGGCAGCGCGGACTGTCACTGAGAGGGTGTAACGTGTGGAAGTATCACAGTACCCCCCTTAGATCCTATCCACGCTGAGCAGGCGCCCCGACCGAACTGTAGGAGTCGCTGTTTACAATGACCCGGACCCACCCCGCCAGCTTTCCCACCCTCTAATACAGCCAATTGTATTAGTGTGAACGGCCAGCCAAGCTGGTGACAACGCCGGAGCTGTGAGCTGGATTCAAACAGGCGAATCCAGCCGCTCCGGTGTTGGTGACGAACGCAATCTCCGCTACGCCACCTGACCGCCCTCCTAACACTGTTTCTAATGAATAGAAAATTTGTACCTCCTAACACTGTTTCTATTGAATAGACACCTTGTACCCAGGGCTTGACATTAACTTGTTGGCTCACTGGTGTTCCAAAGTCACTAGCCACTCACTTTTTTCATCAATACGTTCCCATTTTATAGCGTGATGATGAATAGGTTTAAAATAAAAATGCATATGATCGGTATCATGAGTTGTAGTATTATGTATCACTTGGATTGACTTAATTATTGCCGATGCCTTTTGTAGACTACAATGTATTTTTTTCATAGAAAAAAAGTCACCAGCCACTGTGGCCGGTAGAATGACAGAGTTACCGGCCACAGCCGAATTCTACCAGCATTTGGCCGGTGGTCAGGTGTTAATGTCAAGCCCTGGAAAGTTGTACCTCCTAACACTGTTTCTAATGAATAGAAACGTTGTACCACCTAACACTGTTTCTAATTCATATAAACTGTATACCTCATAACGTTAGGTAATGTATATAACCAAGTTCTGTTAATACTAGTGACGCTCAGCATCTATTGCATATATCTCGCTTCAGCGTATATACACTGAATACATTTCAAAATGTACCTTTACATGCCAGCATTCATCTGGCCACACTCCCATCCGCTTACCTACATAAGCAGGGATGGGACCACACACTCATCTCCTTCCCAACAAATTTCACCACAATGAAAAATCAAGGGCCGCAGCGGCGTCTAGACGCTGAGCGTCACTAGTATTAACAGAACTTGGTTATATACATAACCTAACGTTCTGTGTCATACTAGCTCCCGCTCAGCGTCTATTGCATAACAGGAGCTGAGCGGGAGCTAGAAGCTCGACAAATGAACCCCGCTGAGGCCCCCCACAACCATCAGAACAGGGAGGGCCGAGCCCCCCCGGACCCCCCCTAATGGAGGGCACCCCCCCTATTGGAGGTCCCCGGGAGGGCGACGGACCCGACCGTGCGAAGAGGCACTCAAGCAACTCAACGCACAGGGTGAGCAGACCGTGGCCTGACCCTACGACTACACACACGCACAACCCGCATGCCACCCGGGAACGAACGGAGGGAACAACCTCGTTACTGCCCCCAGAATCACGGGGTCAAGGGCAAACCCAACCCCGTGGCAAGGCCGTAGCAGCGGAGCGCGAAGGAAGGCCCAGACCCACCAAAGGGACTGGACCCCCTGGAACGGGGGCCCGGAGAAGTCCATGATGCCAGCATCAATAGTGACCCCGCCCCCCACATCGCCAGCGTATTCGGACAAAGGCCCCTCAGCCGAGCGGGCCCTGTCCCCCCAATAGTACACCGCCTGGCACACTGACCCTGCAGAACAGGCAGTCAGCATGGCCGCAAGCACACAAAAAAGGTTAACCAACGGAAGCAGGCAGCGCACCGGGGAAAACCAGGCAACAGGCTGTTAACCCGAGCCTGGAGACTGCGGACGAGACAGGCGCCAGAGGGGACAGCTGAACACAGCCGCCCCGGCGGAAGGGGCGCATGCTGGAGTTGTTGCATGACCAAGCCTCCATTTAAAAAAAAACCCACCCAGAGGGGTTGAGGCAGAGAAGGCTGACACGATTGGCAGACGTCATGAACGTGCAGGGGCACCCTCAACCGGTGAACCAGGAGTTGACACTGCTCCAACACACCAGAGAACCAACCACCTAGTCGTTACCCTATGCGGTGGTTGGTCCCATAACCCCTCAGGAAAAAACTCCAAAACATACCTGCGGCACTACCGCAGTACCCGTGTTCCAGTTTCCAACAGGGTTATCCCGGGCCTACGGGTCAACGAAAACATTACTTCGGACCGGGCCCGGTGATACGGGGAGCACAGGGTCCCCCGAGGAGGTCAAAGACCACCCCAACAGGCCCCTCTTCGTTATGCGTAAGAGAAGAGCGCAAGAATGGAAAACCAGCCCCAACACCCCGTACTTGGTATTCCCAGGAGGTCACCCAACCAAGTACTAACCAGGACCAACCTGCATAGCGGCCGAGATCTGACGAGATCGAGCGTGTACAGGTTGGCATGGCCGTAAGCCATTACGACAGTGCAGAGTAAAACATTTACCCAACTAGGGCCTCCATAGCGCTTAACCCTGTGACACCCGGACCGACCTGGCATTTTTCCCCCTGAAAAAAGCCCAAGTCCCTCAGGGTACCAGAATAGCAGATCTGCATCCCCGGCGGACAACGGGTTTAACCGATCCGGACCAGCGTGACCAGAACCAGTCCCATGCCCTAACCACGCCGACATGCCTACTCCAGGAGAAGGGGCAGATATGCGTGTTGATCTTAAACATGAAAAGAAGGCGCCACCCAGACGTTCGGGGCGAACCGCGCCTGGTGGCCCACCCCCAGGGCCTGAGACCCCTCTACATATGTTCAGGTCCATTCCGTCATCATCCCCCAGATATGAACGAGAATCCGTCGATAACCAAAACAGGTCGCCGGAAGAGGAAAAACCTCCATCCCAGTTGCTTTATAAAAACGCCATTTTAACGTCAAGCAACCAAGGCGTCAGTCGCCTGATTACAGAACACCCCGAGCTAGCACTATGGGTGCGTCGGGACACAACCACATCAATGAACAGGCTATTTAGACCTGTCATTGAATCCCCAAGGCGCCCAGGGGAACGACAAGAGGGGTGTGATACTTCCTAACTCTTTTTAATAGAAAAGAAGGAAGCACCAACAGTATGTATCCCAGTCTACACAGCCGGGGGTAAAAAAAATTCACATTTTTACATCCCACCACCCTCCCATAGGAAGGAGACGGAAATCCCCAGAGAGACTTCCCACGCGAGCTGTACAGATTGAAAAGAATATATTGCACCTTGAGCCATGTAAAAAATCGGTTTTAGGGCTCTCCGGGGAGGAGGCACTGAACCCATACACACTCAATAATCAAATTGAATCGAATACACACACAATAGAGTAGGACTCCTTCTTGAGGTTCCACTCACCTTGACAATCTGAGGAGGAGGCGCTGTACTCTGAAGGAGGCTCCCTCACATGGAAGGAGAGTCCCAACTCACAGAAGGCCCGAATAGGAGCTTCGTGAGGAGGAGCCCTGACCACCCCCCGAAACCGATCCATCACATGGACCTGAACAGCACACGGAAGTCCTACCAACAGAGACGCGCACAGTGACGTACTCTATGGCGGGGGAATTTCTGCGGTGCACACGCCCAATATTCCAGGGCGTGGGACCAGGAAACTCCCTCCCCCCCCCCCCCTCACTCTGTAACATGCCGAACCGCAACGTGACAGGAACCTTGAAGGACAGATGGGTTTACCCCTGACCAACAGAAAAAAGGGGGAGGAAAGGTTACCAGTTCACCCCTTTATGACCCCACACCCATGATACGATGTAATGACAAAAAGAGAGTATGACACAGTCATAGTCAGCTCCATGAAGCGTCTAACAGCTTCACACAGCGCATGTGCTAACCTGCTATCTGATTTTCACTAAGGAGAAAACACAGAATAGAGAGGGCTCTCCAAGAGCCCCGGTACCAAACTTACACATCTGCTTCTGTGGCCAGCCCAACCCAGTTGTAGGTCACATGACACACACAACCCATCATCACCTACAAAAAATGGCAAAAACACTCTACAGAGGAACGCCGTTTTTCATAATGAGAGAATACATAATTCTCGATTAGTATCGGCCACATGCCTTGCTAAGCACACACGAAAAGCGACCAAACAATCTTTTCCTTTAGGAAAATAAAGTCCCTCAAGCAGTTTTAGCACAACCTCAGCAATCAAGCTAAGGGTTACATCGTATCCCTACCACACAGTGACACAATATAGTGTAACAACATGTCTGAGAGGAGGATGAAGAAGTCCCCAGGGAACCGGGGGGAAACACAACCCTCCTACTTTACCCTTAATACGGCCAGTTGAACAGGTAAACCTGTTAATATGTGAACACATTGTTCATTGTCATTACAGGCTGAGAAAAGAATCATTCTTTACTCATATGTCACTAAGCATAGCTTTATAGGTTAGTTTAACCCCCTTAGTTGTGAGTACACAGTACATAAACACACATGATGTTTCTCAACACAACAAACCAGATCATTTTCACATCTGTAACAAACAACCCGATTTGCATGGAGAAGCTAAATACCAGTGACAAGACAATTCACACATAACTCGCATTGTATCCTAAATGTAGTGCAGCAACACTCGTTTTGGAAAACATCGTTATTTACAAAACATTTAGAAGGGAAAGCAAGAAGAAGTGCTCAAGGTCTGGTCAGAACCTTGCCTACCTTGAGCGCAGATCAAGCGAAACTGCAGTCTCTAACAAGGCACCGTAGTAACCACAGCCGTTCTGTGTTGTCGACCTGGGCAGCGTCGCCGCTCCATCCCGCCGCTACGGTCCCCCTTGTTGACGCAGTCCTTGCCGTCCTGGCTCAGGGCAGGTTCGACGAACATCCTCTGTCAAAGATGACGTCGTAGTAAAGAGTGTTTAAAACATGTTATAATCAAAGCACGTTCAACAGTGTAGCATTAAGCTAAGCATTAAGCTAACGGACGCCCTCGTTTCCTAGCCTAGTGATCACAACAGGCTAGCGCCGCAGCTAACAGCTGACTGGCTAACAGTAGGCCACCACTAGCCCGTAAGCTAAGCAGCTATCACCTGAACTTGTACACAATTATATAACAATCACTCAGACAGGCCGCCGTTCTGAAACCCTCCTTACTGTTTAAGAGAGAAGAGAAACGAAATGTTAACACAGTTTTACAACGGTGATTTTACCAGCATAAGTCCCATCTGGGCTGTAGCTGACTTGAACACAGATCTTCCACTAACGAACATCCATGCCCATATTTCCTCGTGAGGGAATACTCTCATTTGTATATGAAAGACGGGGCCTCACGGTGACAGAGAAACATCCACTCGTCCAGAAAACACAGGGATCACCAGTGTTACTGGTCGTGGCCCACTAGTTAACTATAATGGGCTTCAGACCAAGGTCCTCTGCCGTTGCCTAAGAGGCTTGAACAAAGGACCCTTAATCTGGGGCCGGTGTTCGTAAACATTGTCAGCTAGCCCCCATAGCACTAACAGACAAGTGGAGCTCGCAAGCAAAACATCACTCACCAACCTGGAACCCACCGCTCCTCACAACAGCGGCACGTCCTACAGTCCAGCTGCCGCTGAAAGGTTTTACCGCAACCAGCCACAGCAAGGAACTGCAGTTGGGAGGCATGCAGCGGCGTGCTCCCAATACGAAAACCGGTGGAGGATTTTTAGAATGATCATCATCTTCCAGACACTCCAGTACGAAGACAATATCGCTGTATTTTCTCGAAAATAGTGAGAGAGAAAATAAAGATATGATGTCAACGTATCTCCTTGTTCTTCCTTTCCTCAGAGTAAATATTTTTCTCCACGTCAAGTGGGCATGTGAGCAGCACTTAGCTTGTGATGAAATTTCCTGACGGGCAGACCCCAGGTGGTAAGAGCCGGCAACTGCACCTCCTCATCCATCACGCTCAACATAGGGGCCCCCCAGGGCTGTGTTCTGAGCCCCCTCCTCTACTCCCTGTACACACATGACTGCGTAGCACAGCGGAACAACAACACCATCATCAAATTTGCTGATGACACAGTAGTGGTGGGCCTGATCTCTGCCAACGACGAAAGGGCCTACCTGGAAGAGGTAGAGAACCTGTCACAGTGGTGTCAGGAGAACTGCCTCTCCCTGAACGTCAGCAAAACAAAAGAGATGATTGTGGACTTCAGGAGGTCGGGGGTCAAGGACTACAGCCCCCTCAGCATCGACGGGGCACCAGTTGAGAGAGTGAACAGTTTCAAGTACCTCGGAGCCCACATATCCGAGGACTTGACATGGACCACACACATTGACAGTGTTGTGAAGAAGGCACGACAACGCCTCTACTTCCTCAGGCGCCTAAGGAAGTTCCAAGTCAGTCAGAAGATCCTTAGGAACTTCTACTCATGTACAATAGAGAGCATCCTGACCGGCAACATCACCTCCTGGTTTGGGAATAGCACTGCACAAGACCGTAGCAGACTACAAAGAGTGACACGTTCAGCCGAACGCACAATTAGAGGGGGGCTTCCCACCCTCCAGAACATTTACAACAAGCGGTGCAAGGGGAAGGCTAAGAGAATTATTAAGGACTCGAGCCACCCGAACAACTGCCTCTTTGAACTGCTGCCGTCAGGCAAGCGATACCGGAGTCTTATGGCAAGCACAGAAAGACTCAGAAGGAGCTTCTATCCCCAGGCCATCAGGCTGCTAAACGAACAATAATCGCTAAACGAACAATAATCACTATGCAACAACCATCAAATGCACACAGCACACACACCCACACGCACACACTCACTCAAACAAACAACACACTGCAGCACTAGGGCGGGCCATACTTTTTTTTTTTTGGAAAATCAATCGAGTGGGGTGTCTAAAATACGTGTTTTTTTGTGGGGAATTCAAATATGGGATTATTTTTCTAATCGGATAACTCCTACCTACATTGTTTTGGATTTCAAAATGGCCGATTTGACCATTTTTCACCCCTTGGCCATACATGGATGCCAACATGAATCTGAAGGAAATCATAACATGCAAGGTGTCTAAATGATGTGTTTCTTAATGGGGAATTCAAATATGAGTTCATTTTTGGGATAGAATAACTCTAACCTACATAATTTTGGATTTCAAAATGGCCGATTTTACCATTTTTCACCCCTTGGCCATACATGGATGCCAACATGAATCTGAAGGAAATCCTAACATGCAAGGTGTCTAAATGATGTGTTTCTTAATGGGGAATTCAAATATGAGGTCATTTTTGGGATAGGATAACTCTAACCTGCATAATTTTGGATTTCAAAATGGCCGATTTTACCATTTTTCACCCCTTGGCCATACATGGATGCCAACATGAATCTGAACATTAACTGTTGCTGCAGCAAAGACAAAAAGATTCCTGTGAAAGATATTGCCTACATCAAGGGACAGAGGGAAAAGGTTGGAAGTAAAGGACCACACCAAATGGCTGGAGCTGATCTGCCTGAGCACAAGAGACAGGTGAAAACATTGGAAAGGCAGGGGATGGAAAAAGAAGGCAGAGAAAAGGAGAAGGGGCAAAGAAGAAAGCTTTGCAGCAGCAGACAAGGTTGCCAGGAAGGATTTTGAGAGCTTCCTTACAGTCCCTGAAGTTGAGCTCATTCCTGAAACTGACCCTGCAGCTTCAGCAAAGCTACGGAAAAATTATGATGAGATTCCAAACATCGCCCTTGCTAGTGTAAGGTATGGCATAGGTCTAAGGCCAACTGCAGCTATAGCAACTGCAGCTCTGATTGATGCAGGACTCATCTTAGAAGATGACACAAGTAAAGTGATTGATAAGAACAAGGTTAAGAGAGCACAAGAAAAGTTGATGCAAGAGCTGGGGGAAGAGTTTGAGGAGAAGTGCAGGGAAGAGGGGGGGATCTCCTGTATCCTCTTTGATGGGCGGATTGACATGACCAATGTGATGATGGAAGCTGAGGGCAGTGACCAATCTTTTCCTGCAAAGATCAAGGAAGAACACTATAGTGTTGCTAGTGAGCCTGGCAGCAACTATCTGTTCCACTTTACACCAGAGAAAGCAACTAAAGAGGAGTCCCATGCAGAGAGGATTGCTAAGGTCCTGTTTGCCTGGCTGAAAGAGAGAGGTTCTGATAAGACCTTGTGGGCCATTGGAGGAGACTCGACCAATGTCAACACTGGAGTGAAGGCAGGTGTAATGCGGAAGCTGGAGCTGCACCTGGGGAGAAAGCTGGTCTGGTTGGTGTGCAACCTGCACACTGGTGAACTTCCACTGCGCCGTCTCATTGTTGAAGTTGATGGGGCTACTCTGTCAGACAACAAATTGTCTGGGCCAATAGGACAGCTCCTTGATTCTGTTACAGACTTGGAGATCAATCCTAACTTCACCAGGATCTTTCTTGGCCCTCCGCTGATCAAGCTGCCTGAGAAGATCATTCAAGATCTCTCAACTGATCAACACTATGGCTATAAGCTGGTCTGTGCAATCAGGGATGGAGTGCTTTCTGCAAGGCTGGCTCTGCTGGAGATTGGACCGGTAAACCACAGCCGCTGGCTCACCACAGCAAACAGACTCCTCAGGCTCTGGGTGTCAAAGCATCAACTTAAAAGAAAGAACCTGAATAATCTACAATGCATTGTGGAATTCATCATTGGAGTGTATTATCCATGTTGGTTCAACATGAAGGTCAAGCACTCCTGGATCGAAGGGCCTAGGCACATCCTGTTTCAGCTGGACTGCCTCAAGTCTCAGAGGAAGGAGGTGCTGGATGTTGTGATGCCAACTGTGAGAAGATCTGCTTGGTATGCCCACAGTGAAGCCATCCTCCAAACACTGCTGTGCTCTGAGGATCAAAAAGAGAGAATTGAGGGGGTGGAGAGAATCCTGGCCATCAGGGGAGAGGGGGATCCAGACACTCAGCTGGGAGACTCCTGTGTCAGGATCAGAAGAACACCTCACATCAATAGTGACGCTTCCAGCATTGGTGGCTTAATCAGCTGGTCAGAAGATGTGTCAGAGCCACCTCTCACCTGCTCCCTAAGCACCTCCGAGGTGAAGAACTTCATCAACACCCCCATGGAGGTTCTCGACTGGCCTTGCCACACACAAAGCATCGAGAGGGTTGTTAAAATGGTGACTGAGGCCTCTGCTAAGTACTTTTCATAAGAAAAAAGGGATGGAGGGATCAGGGCTCAGGAGACCAGCAGGAGGCTGATGTCCAAGAATGAATCCAAGCAGGACTTGTGCAACCTGATCAAATTTAAGAAGATAGATGATTGATGGAGCCCCATGGATTTTCTCAATAGGCTACATTGAGACGTTTGTTAAAATGGTTACAGAGGTTTCTGCTGAGTAGTTCTGGAAAGAGCTCACCTATTTATGGCTGACGTTGACTTTAAGTTTGTGTTTGTAGGTTGGTGGCTAAAGCAGTACAGTAGGAGATCTTGCCATCCAAGAATGAGTCCAATCAAGATATTGGAACCTGGCAAAGTTCAAGAAGTCAGGAAATCGAGATTTAGCACTTAGGTGTTTGTGTGCATTACAAATACAATTTATTATTGTTAGTATTATTATTATTGATCTTTGGAGTTGTATCCAGTTATATACAGTTCACTTGTTAATAAATTTGATGGCTTTGTCATTATAAATGATTTCCCATATATTTTTTATCTTTGCAATTTTGTAATACAATACCAATGGGTTCAAATGGTAAAATCAGCCATTTTGAAATCCAAGATTATGCAGGTTATATTTATCCTATCCCAAAAATGACCTCATATTTGAATTCCCCATTAAGAAACACATCATTTAGACATATTGCATGTTAGGAATTCCTTCAGATTCATGTTATCATCCATGTATGGCCAAGGGGTGAAAAATGGTAAAATCGGCCATTTTGAAATCCAAAATGATGTAGGTTAGAGGTATCCTATCCCAAAAATGAACTCATATTTGAATTCCCCATTAAGAAACACATCATTTAGACACCTTGCATGTTAGGATTTCCTTAAGATTCATGTTGGCATCCATGTATGGCCAAGGGGTGAAAAATGGTCAAATCGGCCATTTTGAAATCCAAAACAATGTAGGTAGGAGTTATCCGATTGTAAAAATAATCCCATATTTGAATTCCCCACAAAAAAACACGTATTTTAGACACCCCACTCGATTGATTTTCCAAAAAAAAAAAAGTATGGCCCGCCCTACTGCAGCACCCACTCTCCACACTTTAGATCACACAAACACACTTACACTTTATATTTATTGATAAAGGATTTGCACTACAACTCGTACACCTACTGTGAATTGTACCTAAACTGCACCTCGTCCATTTATGCCTTGCACTATATAGTATTGTATATTAGTACACTGCACAGTATTGTATATTGTATGGTAACTACGTCTACGAACATTGTACATATGTCTAAACTGAACACTGTGACCTCTTTTTTTACTTCTAATTTTTACTATGTTTTTATTTCATACTTATCTTGTCATGCACAGTCTCTGGAGCGCAACAGTAAGAAGCATTTTGTACAAAAGTATTCTGTACTTCTGTATGACAACTATTAAAGAAACTTGAAACTTGAAATTTGAGAAGGATATGAGTGTGTGGTCCCATCCCTGCTTATGTAGGTAAGCGGATGGGGGTGTGGCCAGATGAATGCTGGCATGTAAAGGTACATTTTGAAATGTATTCAGTGTATATACGCTGAAGCGAGATATATGCAATAGACGCTGAGCGGGAGCTAGTATGACATAGAACACTTTCTATTGAATAGAAATGTTGTACCACCTAACACTGTTTCTAATTCATATAAACCTTGTACCTCCTAACACTGTTTCTATTGAATAGACACATTGTACCACCTAACACTGTTTCTATAGAATAGACACATTGTACCTCCTAACACTGTTTCTATTGAATAGACACCTTGTACCTCCTAACACTGTTTCTAATGAATAGAAACTGTATACCTCCTAACATTGTTTCTATTTAATATACACCTTGTACCTCCTAACACTGTTTCTGTTTAATATAAACCTTGAACCTCCTAACACAGTGAATAACACCATGCCTATTGACCAAAAGTTTAAAAAAAAAGTTCCACTGAGCTCATTCAGCACCTTCTTGAGATCAAGTATACAGAAAATCGAAGCAAATGAACAAACGGCAGATGATTTACAGGTTTTTTTGTAGATACAGTACAGAATTTAGCCATCCGGACACATGCAATAAATAAATAGGAACTATAAGAACTAAACTCAATCGTGCGGATATAGCTATAGTGGAATAGAATGGACACATCTACATTCTGCTCTCAGCCCATGCAATTCCTTTCATGTAGGCTATATATTTGTATTATTATTCCATATACTGTCTTGTTCTCTATCCTCTTAACATGCAACGGACCGTATACGGGCCCCTCTTGAGGACAATTTGCCAGCCGGCGCGACATGCCACTTTGGCGACATTTAGCGGCTCGGGTGTGCATATTTCTTAATACAATATATAAATCGAATTAAAGCCCTATTTGTTGTTTGTGGATTGCCGTTTCAGGCTAAATCTGTTCTGCGGTTCTCGAGTTACATGCCGATATGTGAGACGTGCGCCAAATTACACGGCAGAGTCAGATTACCACCCCCGACTCCCGGGGCTCTATAGCTCCATCAATTATTTGGCGATCTCGAAAATGATTGGACAGTTGTAGCCAATGACTGTGGCTTTCCAATGATACCCCACGTGGGGATGAGCGAATCAGCGATCTAGGTGAAAAAGTCACAAGCGAAAACAGGAAGAGAAAAAAAGGCAGAATGAATTGTCAATGAGAAAACTGAAACCTGGAGAGCTTTTTTTTCTCCACAGTTTGCCAGAATCGCTCCTCATCACTCATTTATGAAATTTGGAAATCTTTATTTTTATTTTTATTTTTTATTTTTATTTATCCTTTATTTATCCAGGAATGTCCCATTGCGATACAAGATCTCTTCTTCCAGGGAGTCCTGACCAACACGGCACACAACAAGTTTCAACATAAAACAGGGCATTAAACAAAAAACATACAATTCAAATATAAATACAGAAGGCCATTTGTGCAGTGGCAAGGAGCATAATCAGATCAGCAATAGCATCAGGTAAAACAGTTACATGTTTCATAAAGGGCTAATCGTAGCATACCTTTAAAAGCATTCACAGTAGGAAGTGCCTCTAGACAAAGTTTTACTTGCAGTGTATTCCATAAAAAGGGAGCATAGTGGGAGAATGCAGCTTTAGCAAGCTCTGACTGCATCAAAGGAACATTTAAAAGCATCCCATTTGCTGCTCGTCTCGTATTAAAAAAGCAAGTATAAAAGGACAGAAGTCTGGAGATATATAAGGGCATCTTACCTAGCAATGACTTAAGGATAAAAATCAACATGTGTGATTGTCTTCTTTGGTACAGAGAGGACCATCCTAATGACTGATACAAAGTGCAGTGGGTGCGAGAGCCTGCACCCGTTAAAAAACGTATGGCAGTATGGTACGCAGAATCCAGTTTTTTAAGCAGGGAGGAAGGAGCATGCATATAGATTATAGATTATATTATTATTATATATATATAGATTATAGATTATAGATTACATGTACTACATAAGACTTCAGGCTATGGACCCATGGTGTTTTCCAGCTCATATATTTTTTTGGGAAATACTACTTCTGGATATTGCAACTACTACAGAAAAACGTTAGCAACAAGTTTTTCTACAACTCAAGTTCAGACCTATGTTACTCTATTTCATTAGCACTAAAAGTGATCTTTCCTTATTGTATCACAAACGTCATAATGTTATCTTCCAAAAGAGACCAGGCTTATGCATGTGCTATAAGTATAAAGTATAGTATTTTGGTTTGCAAAAAAGTATGCAGTCCTCATGTTCAAGTAAAAAAAAGTATTGCCACTTTTCTGCCCGCTTGTTAACACATTAACTGCCACGGAGTTTGCCCGTCTCAACCACTCTCTGCCACCACTCTAAGCCTATGGAGATGTTCACCTTCTTTGCAGCGCTATAACTTTTTAAATTGTATTGCTAAATTGACATTACTATGGCCCATTCAACATCAATTATCTATCGTTCAGGATGTAGGAACGTTATACCTTTTCATTCATAGATTTATACGAAAATACTGTCTAGAATATAAATATGTTTTTATCGTTTTCTGCAGTAATTCCTAGAACGTGAGTTATAGGCATAAACGCATATATAGATTATCAACTGCCGTTTGTTGCCGATACACGCTATATTAGAAATTGATCATGCGCGGATGCACGGGGGGGGTTGTTTATAATTCCGTGATCGTCAGTAAATGCTTTATGTAGTATGGGTGATATATTGATCAGAGCAGTTTACATTAATAATAATAAACAAACACGCTGAAAGTATCATTACTGTCCTCTTACTGTTCGCCGATGAGACTGGAGGAAAAAGATCCCACTTATTTGACGGTGATCTACTAGATCCATTTCCGGTATGTATAATAATAATAAACGCCCAATTTATATTGATTATTGAGTTATGGCAGCGATCCATATAAACGGATGTCTGTCTAGAGGGAATTATGAATACCATGGCGAAAAAATGAAATATGATATCAATAACGTTGTACGCCGTGGTTTGGCAGAATTAGCATGACCTTGAAACACGTTGTATGACGTTATTGGCGCCAGATGTGTGAAGAGGCTATTGTTTGTTTTATTTACATGTTTTACATTGCTTTGTGTGCACATCGTAAGAGCCAGTGGAGAAACATTCCACTGATCATCTTACTGTTCACAAGTTGAACCCACACAAATTACCACAGACACAAATGATAAGTTTAACGAATTCCATAAATCTATAGCTTATTAGCAATGATGCAGCAGCCTGATGCAGCAGCCTGATTCAGGCGGCCTGGTGAGGATGCCTATGGAGCTGTTCGCTCCTGGGCAGCTGTGCTCAGTGCTAGGCCTACACACCAGAGCATGTGAGCGGCGCGGAGCAGCCGAGAAATCCGCTCTTCGCTCGGGAAGGCTTAGTTCCGCTCTCATTCGCCCCTTAAGAATTGTTTGTATTGAGCCGTATTGTATTGTACCCATTCTGCAATCCGTTTTCAACCATTCTACTAGCTGTTTAGCTTTACTATGCTAATGTACGCTAACCTAGCCGCAATGCTAAGTGTTTATACTGGCAGATCCCATTCACGTTAGCATGTAAGCTAACAACACCAGCGCTCTTTTTGTGAGACTAAACTCTCCGCTCTGGGTGGTACATTGTGTTGATGTTGGTTTCGTTTCATCAATAAATGAGGCAGAACACAGTGAATGTATCCTTTTTTTTTATTGCACTTTGTTTGTTTCTTGCTGAAAATAAATGTGGCTAAATAGTTCCCGAGGTGATTTAAAGATGGCGGATATGTGTTTTGACTTAGAAGGATGTGTAGTGACTAGTGATGGTTCACCCTTCTGATTGGTTGAAAATGGCCTTCATGTTTGAACTACATTGCCACCTATTGCTTTGGCATGATTGTACTACATATATATATATATATATATATATATATATATATATATATATATATGTATATTATCAGTTTAAACCACTGTGTGATTGTGTGCACTGAGCGGCTGGGAGTGGCCCGGAGCGGAGGAGAGCTCTCGCTCCGGAGTCACTCTGACCCATTTTAAAGCCCACTCCGCGCTCACTTCAAAATCCACCGCTCCGCTCCTCGCCCCGCTCGCGCTCCGCTCACATGCTCTGCTACGCACACACACACACACACTATCTGTTCTTATGCACGCCTGGTGATACTAAATCCAAATTGAACTCGGGCATTTTACCATGATAGCTACAAAGGTACTTACGACCATGTTCGAGAATGAGGACCACTGTCTATCTAAGGCTCTGGACAACACCTCTTAGTTCTAGAGCAATGACAGTGTGGCACTTGGTATAACCTGGACAAATTCAATCCATCATTGTCATTGGCGTTACATTCTATATAGACCACACTTCTGAGCATCACTATTCCTGTACCTACTGAGTTTTAATGAAGGTACCTTCACTTACATTTCTCTGTCGCTCTCTCACACACACACACACACACACACACACACACACACACATACACACACACACACACACACACACACACACACACACACACACACACACACACACACACACACACACACACACACACACACACACACACACACACACACACACACACACACACACACACACACACACACACACACACACACACACACACACACACACACACACACACACACACACACACACACACACACAACTGAGGAGTGAGCGCCAGTACTGCAACCATGTGGATCTATTCGCAGAGAGCAATGAGTACCTACCAAGACCTGTGCAATACCCTGGATCCAGCACTGAGGAGAAGCATCTCTTTGATGACCTTCCCAGAGCTTGGATAGGAGTGGGTCTGAGGCGACCAGAGGATGTAGAGTGGAGGGGTCTTGAGGGTATGTAGAGACCATTGACTGGAGGTAGGCGGGAGCCACTCCCTTCACTGCACGATATGCCAGGTCGAGGACCTTGAAGCGGATTTGTGTGGCAATGGGGAGCCAGTGCTAAGGGACAGAGAGACAAGGAACACACATACTGAGACAGGGAGAGGTAGAGCAGAACTTCTTCAACCATTATCTGAAATAATGGAAAGAAAAAAATATAATAATCTAACCCCAACTAACCTTACACTGTAACACGCAACACTCTGATGAACATTGTTACTCAGCTGATCGAGTTGTACCCTTCCTGATGACTTGTCGTACAGAACTTGTAAGTCGATTTGGATAAAAGCGTCAGCTAAATGACTAAATGTAAATGTAGAGCAGGGGAGAACAGTCCATGGATGGGTGGTTCGGTACAGTTTCATGCTGAATAGAAACCATGTACCTCCTCTGTTTCTACTAAATCTAAACTATGTGTACCTCCTCTGTTTCTACTGAATAGAAACCGTGTAGCTCCTTTGTTTCTACTGAATAGAAACTGTGTACCTCATAACACTGTTTTTACTGAATAGAAACCATGTACTGTGCCTCCTCTATTTCTATTGAATAGAAACCTTGTAGCTCCTCTGTTTCTACTGAATATAAACCTTGTAGATCTTAACACCGTTTCTACTGAATAGAAACCATAATACTTCCTCTGTTTCTACTGAATAGAAACTGTGTACCTCCTCTGTTTCTGCTGAATATAAACTGTGTAGCGAAACCGAGAGAGCGAGACTAACAGAGATCACAGTGGCAGTCAAATGTAAATGTTCTTCAACGTGGGAGACATGGCCTTAAAATAACAACGCTACAAGGTGTTCTTGCGATGGCAGTGAATCACACAGCCTTTTGTCATGGTCTTTTTAAGACATCCTCTTTGAGAGAGACAAGACCCTACCTTTCAACCTTGATTACCATCGGCGTACATCAGCGGTATGGTTCTGGATGCGAGCACGCTCTCCGGGCTGCCAGCAGGTGTGGCCACCTGATTACAATCTGGCAGCAGGCAGTCGGTCACATCACGTGTTTACACATGGCACGCTGGAAACGCAGAAGAGTCATCGAAACACACAGGAAGGAAGGAAGGAAGGAAGGAAGGAAGGAAGGAAGGAAGGAAGGAAGGAAGGAAGGAAGGAAGGAAGGAAGGAAGGAAGGAAGGAAGGAAGGAAGGAAGGAAGGAAGGAAGGAAGGAAGGAAGGAAGGAAGGAAGGAAGGAAGGAAGGAAGGAAGGAAGGAAGGAAGGAAGGAAGGAAGGAAGGAAGGAAGGAAGGAAGGAAGGAAGGAAGGAAGGAAGGAAGGAAGGAAGGGAGCGAGAGAGGAGGTTATGTTATGCCGTCAGACCCTCCTTCTCTCTCTCTGGTTGTCAAAAGGAAAGAAAACACCAATGCTAATTAAAACTTGAAGATGAATAGCAGTCTAGAATGAATGGTTCTGATTGGAATCCAAGGTTGGTGAAGTGACAGTGTGTGTGTGTGTGTGTGTGTGTGTGTGTGTGTGTGTGTGTGTGTGTGTGTGTGTGTGTGTGTGTGTGTGTGTGTGTGTGTGTGTGTGTGTGTGTGTGTGTGTGTGTGTGTGTGTGTGTGTGTGTGTGTGTGTGTGTGTGTGTGTGTGTGTGTGTGTGTGTGTGTGTGTGTGTGTGAGAGAGCGACAGAAAAATGTAAGTGAAGGTACCTTCATTAAAACTCAGTAGGTACAGGAATAGTGATGCTCAGAAGTGTGGTCTATATAGAATGTAACGCCAATGACAATGATGGATTGAATTTGTCCAGGTTATACCAAGTGCCACACTGTCATTGCTCTAGAACTAAGAGGTGTTGTCCAGAGCCTTAGATAGACAGTGGTCCTCATTCTCGAACATGGTCGTAAGTACCTTTGTAGCTATCATGGTAAAATGCCCGAGTTCAATTTGGATTTAGTATCACCAGGCGTGCATAAGAACAGATAATGAAATCTACTGTATATACAGTAGCTTTTTTATTTTTGCCAGGGTGGCACCATTTTTTAACTAATTTCAAATCTAATTGTTGCTCCATGCTAAATATAGGGAAGAGAAATTAACTGCACTTCAATATATACCAATAACGTTAAGTTTTGTGGTTTATTATCCTGAGTAATAAGAGATATTAAAAAATGCATACAGAAGTAATTAGCTTGAAACCCCATAGAGGTCTTTGGGAAGTGTCGTTCGTAAGAATTCCAACGCTCATCGAAAGCTGTCAGTGTCCTCTTCAAAATGACTGCAAAAAAACGACAATTCCCAACGATTTTTTTTTTCAAAATGGTCGACTTTCGCGAACTAAACTACACCAAAACGAAAGCGAAAATCAATCTAAAAACCTATTGGTAAACTAACGTATTGATGATGATATACATTATAACTGCTGTTGTGACATGGTTATGATGTTTCCCTTGTGGCTCCCTAGGATTTTGACACTCACTGGGCTTAAGAGATTAAATGATCAAAGCCATATAATTTTAACTGTTTACTATTTAAAAAAAAAAATTTCCCCATGATGAACATTAATAACCTAATCTCAAGATATCTGTAACAAATTACAAATATTTCCGAATTTTAACCACTTAAATTCGTGTTTGTTTGATACCACGTCCGTTTTTATTGAAAAAAACTGAGAAACAGTCATATTCATCATATTTCTATACATTTTTTATACCACATTACAGCATGTGTAAACTCGACAAAATCCCTGTGAATGAGAATCTGCCATTATAAAAAAGAAAGGTCGGTCTGGACGAATCAGTGAGATGTGAAAACACTGAAGAGTTTGCCACAGAATTACAGAAAATCTTGGGAACAGGAATCCTTCCTAAAATACTGGAGGTGGATCAGTGCTTCAGATTGGGTCCCCGCTCCATTGGCAATAACGCTAAGCCCAGAGTGATATTAGTTATACTGCGCCAAGTCAGAATAAAAGAAATGATTATGCGTGAAACTCGCAGGATGAAAGGCAATCTGAAATACATGGAGGTACCAATACACTGCTTTGAAGATTATTGTCGTGATGTAGTGGAACTGCGTGCCAAGTTCAAGACGGTGATGTCTCAACTATACCTGGGGAAATACAGACCCCTACTAATATACCCTGCAATACTTCGCGTCGTCGACAAACAAGGAGCAAAGGTTCTCCTCAACTCGCCTGAAGAGGCAGCCAAATTCCTGTCTGAACAAAACGCAGAATAGTGTATAAATGGCCTTTTAAATCTCAGTTATGCAAGGTCACCATATAGTACAACCTTTAATAACCGAGGATTTGGGACAGAGAGACCTACGTGCTCAGAGTTTTTGAATGCTTTCCCCGACGTGTTTATATTATTGCGGACATATTGGATTTAAGATTGGAACACTCCAGAACATACTGGAACATTCAGACAATGTAAAAATGAAATATTGGAATAATCTAGAACATCGAAGCATTCTTTGATATATGGAGCATTCTGGAATATCAGCAATACGTGGTCATTCACTCTACCAGAAGCCCCTCGGGGGAATAATCAACAGCTATCTAGATGCAGAACCACAGAGCCATCATAGCCGGCCGGCTGAAGATCACTCTACACAACGATCATCGCCCACCCCGGTCAGGGGAAATGCTGCATATACGTATTTAAAAACTGTTTTTTATTAACGGGAAATAATTTCACTACTTCTCCAATTAATACTTTAGATGTTTAAGCATAGCAATGCTCTTTTAAGATCTAAGTTAATGTTCTCTTCCTTTTACTTGTTTTTTTTTTTCTTTTTCATCCGCTCTCTCTGATTTATTGAGGCTCTCTCTTCAGTTCAATACCTTCATATTATTCATGGGTTACTATAAATTACTATAAATTACAAGTTCATATAAAATGTAGTGATTAGGGCATGACAATTGAAGCTTATTTTTGGTCTTTATTTTTAGTTTATCTCATTTAAATTTTTATTTATTTATTTTTTACGGGTAAGTGGCCAAGCCACAGTCGACATTCTACTTATGGTAGAATTTAGAGTGTTAGATCCTATGGTATACATAGGAATGTTAAGGATAATTGGATCATTCTGGGATATCCGGTGGTGCAAGGGAGAGAGTCATACGCAAAGGTTGTGTTCATGGAACACAATCCTGTACGACTCTCGGTGGGAGGGAAGGGTAGGGGATTTTTATTTGTATATATGTATGTTTTTAAGCTCGGCTCTCAACGGGACCTCACTAGTGGGATGTATATCTATTATTGCCTCGCACTCTAGAAGCATTACCAAAAATTACAATGCAACATGTATAGACTATGGCTAGTTTGAATATAATGATATGGAACACCGGGGGAATAAATAACCAACTCAAACGCAAAAGCGTGCTCACACTGATGAAAAAAGAACATGTGGACATTGCTCTGCTAAGCGAAACACACATTCTAGGGAAAGACATAGGTAAATTAGCGGACAACATATACCATAATATCAGTCACTCCTCTATTGGTACGAGAACTCGGGGTGTAGCAATAGTCGTTAAACGTAAGTTGAATATTGTACTAAAGGGAGTATGGTCTGATGTAGAAGGTCGGATAACTATAGCTAAGATTGAACATAAGAACAGGAAAATAGCGTTGATAGCGGTATACGCCCCAAATTTGTACGAAGAAGATTTCTTCACTACACTAACCAATGCAATGTTAGACATTCCCGATTACTCATTTATAATAGGAGCGGATTTTAATGCCATCTGGAACCCAAGGATAGACAAATCTTACCTCGCCTTTTCCAGCGAACAAAAGAATTCATCGAAGGCATTAAAGGATTGGTCAAAGATTACAGGTGTAAAGGACTTATGGCGGTTACTTAATCCCACGACCCGAAAGTACTCTTGTCGATCTGCGAGACATAAGACACTATCCAGAATAGATTATGTCTTTGCATCACAGAGACTATTTGATAATTATGAAGTGGAAATGATACCCAACGCACTATCAGATCACTGTTATTTACTCCTTAAAGGTACATTTGGTATACTATCCTCCCGAGCCCCAAGATGGCGATTTAACTCGTTGCTGCTTAACAACAAGGAATTCATTACACAACTCAAAGAAGCTCTTATAGTATTCCAACGGGAGAATGCAAACTCGGTGCAAGACCCCAGAATAATATGGATGTCGGTAAAGGGAATGATCAAAGACTTCACGGATAGCTTTTCCTCCAAAATGCGCAAGAATCAAAGCACAAAACTGGATGAGCTGGAAACGCTTTACTCAACGTTATTTAATTCTCTGAAATACAACAACTCAACTCGACTAGAAAATCAAGTTAACGTACTAAAAATAGAGATCAATGCCATATACAGACAACAATCGGAAATACAAATACGCAGCACAAGACAACAGCAGTACTCCCATGGTTCCAAACCCAGCCACCTATTAGCCATGCGATTAAGAATTAATGCAACATTTGCAGATATAACTACCATTAGAGCACAACAAGTACTTGTAACAGATCCTGTAAAAATAAACGATACATTCAAAGTATTCTACTCCGACTTATATAAATCAGAAATGACCTTCGATCAAAACAAAATTGACACATTTCTTAATCAAATTATTCTCCCTAAACTTTCAGAGGATGACGCTAAACAGTTAGAAATACCGATCACACTAGAGGAACTCAAGAAGGCCATAACCGCAATGAAAAGTGGTAAGGCTCCAGGAAGAGACGGTTTCCCATCAGAAATGTACCTTTCTTGTTGGGACATAATTGGCCCCTTATTACTAAATATGATCTTATACTCAGTCAAGGAGGGGAACTTCCATAAAATTGACAATATTGCACTCATAACAGTCCTCCTTAAAAAAGACAAAGACCCCAACGAGTGCGGTAGTTATAGACCTGTAAGCCTCCTCGGAACAGATATCAAACTGTACTCTAAGGTATTAGCCATCAGATTACAAAAGCATATGACGTCTTTAGTTCACCCGGACCAAACTGGCTTCATAGGAGGCCGCCTGATCACTGAGAACATAAGACGTATACTGCACGTACTTGATGCCGACAAGGAGGACACCATACCTAAGGCGATGCTGTCCCTGGATGCTATGAAGGCCTTTGACAGGCTGGAATGGTCGTATCTGTGGGCAGTGCTAGAAAGGATGGGGTTAGGAAAAGGTTTCATCGATATGATTAAAGTATTATACAAAGACCCATCGGCCATGATTACAACAGGCACAATCATCTCTGAAATATTTCCGGTATCACGCTCTGCCAGACAGGGTTGTCCTCTTAGTCCCGGACTGTTCAATCTATCATTAGAGCCTTTAGCACAATATATAAGACAATCCCAATCCATAGAACCTATCGTAATCAAGGGCACACAACAAAAAATTTGTTTATATGCGGACGATGTAATATTGTTCATGAAAAACCCCAACACCACATTGCCTCATCTGCTCAAGTTGATTGAGGACTTTGGTGATTTATCGGGATTTAAGATAAATTGGCCGAAGTCGGCTTTCCTTCCACTTAACACCCCTGCAAAAAAAGATACAACCCTCCCAGGACAGATACCGATGGTAAAACATTTCAGATGCTTGGGAGTGGAAATATTCCCTACCATAAGACAAACGGTGAAGCACAACTACACAAAAATCCAAAACAAAATCAAAGACGACCTTGATAGATGGGCAAAACTTAAGAACACAGTACAAGCACGGATATCAATAGTTAAGATGGATGTACTACCTAAAATCAACTTCTTCTGTTCAATGCTACCGTTACCCCCTCCAGAGGGTTACTGGAAAAGATTACACTCCTCCACATACAAATTTATTTGGAATAACAAACCACCATGTATAAAAAGATCCACCGCACAGAGAAATAAAGCAGATGGTGGCATGGCATTTCCAGATTTTTTCCTATATTTTAAGGCGTACTCATTAAGTCCATTGACAACATGGTTTGACTCCCAAGCATTAGCATCTTGGAGAAAAATAGAAGAAAACATAGTAGCCCCACATAGACTGAAGGACATAGCATACACTAAACTACCAATCAAGCACTGTGAACGAAAATTTGGCCCCATAATTACTCATGCGATCCGGATATGGCGTGAATCACAAAAAAAAAATCCTAACCCACAAGAATGGCACAATCATACTCCCTTATTCAATAACAATGCTCTCTTAATTGGAAAACGACCTATAAGATTCCCTATATGGGAAGAGCAAGGCATACACTCATTAGGGGATGTTTTTAACAAACAGGGTTTTTGTAGTGATAAAGAAATACGCAAAAAATGTAATCTCACCAAGTCCACATGGCTTTTTCACAAACAGTTAGAGCTATGTTTGAAGTCTCACGGTGTTCCATTAGACAGACCAATTGAACACCACAGATACCACAAATTCTTCTACTCAAGAGAGACATCGAGAGGTTTTGTTTCAGAATTTTATCATCAATTACTAACGTCCTCGTATGAAACCCTCCAACTTGACTCTGTCTGGAGGAGGGATTTCCCAGACCTGGAAAATGACTTTGATTGGCAAGGAGCCTGGGCAAATGTCCGACTTACATCAAGGAACCCGGATCATCAACAAATCAATCTTAACTATATTCACAGGACATACTTGACTCCTATAAGACTGTGCCGAATGGGGCTCAAACAAGATTCCAAATGCACCCAATGTACAAATGGGGACGAAGGGACATTTATGCACATGTATTGGGACTGCTCACCAGTTAAGGCATTCTGGAAAGATGTGACCCAACAAATATCAAAACTCGTATCTTGGAATATACCTGTACACCCCTCGGTATTGCTGTTGAATGATGTTTTTGAGTTTGCAGTGAATCCACAGCTAAAGAGATTGGTTTTATCGGGTATCACAGTAGCCAAAAAGCTGATCGCATCACGCTGGTTTCAACCGGAAAAAATGTGCCGTAAAGTTTGGTTTCTTACATATCTCGATGTAATTTACCATGAAATATCTACAGCAAGAATTCTGGGTCTCAATGAATCCAAAATGTCAATGTGGTTAGAAGTGGTGGAGAGAATAAAAGCTAGCTTATAATGGTAGTGTCTGGTTAGGTGCGAGGGATAGTGGAGGTACTTCTCAAGGTGGGGTCCGGGAGGGGGGGGTTCGAGCTGAGCATATGTGTGTAGGTTTTTTTTTTTAGATAACAGGTATTATGGGTATATCTTATATAAAACAACTAACCAAAAGGTGATCTCATTGGATGTGCCCTGACAATTAATGCTTGTATATCTTATCGTGTGTTGTCATGTTTGTTTATATGTTTGTTTAAAAAATAATAAAAAAATAAAATACAAAAAAAAAAAAGAAAGGTTGACTAATTCGGTCAGAAATAGCGGAGACGCTAAATGTTAGTAAGCCCTGATTATTACTATTATATTCTGCGGGCGAGCATTACTCAATCTCCCGGTATAATTCTGAACACAGATCGCTGTCGGCGGAGCACCAGAGTACTTCCGCGAATGGAGAGCCCTAGTGACAGTTCCGCATCGAAGCGGGGGGCCGGCCTGGAGGGCTCGTATGTCAGCCTGTGACACGCGATAAGGGAGAGGACGCGGAAGAGAGGTGGAGATGTGGTTGTTTTGTGTTGAGCGCTGTCTCGCACCCCCCCCCCCCCCCCCCCCCCCACCGGAGCAGTATGGTGCCCTTCAGACACATTCCCCAGCATAATCACCGCAGCCTGCCTGCTTAGTGGCCGGCAAAGTGAGCTGTAGAGCAATTGCGCCACCGTGTGTTCTACATCATTAACAGCATCATGCATCGAAAGCTTGACCACTGACAGTGTGTAGAGAGATTGCATTTGATAATTCTATCTAGAATTGAACGAATAAGAGCAGATAAAAAAAATGCCTTTTAACATGGGAATGGAGCTGATGAAAACGGACGCCAGGCACAACGTTGTACCCCTATACTAATAACTTTTGTTTTAGAGCGTTTCAAATCATAATCTTTTGACATAATGAAAATATATGTAAAATGAAGATACGGACCCAATTTCATGAAATAGTAATAAACACAGACACCGCTGTGCTCACACACACACACAAAAAAAGTCAAAAAAGTAGAAAGTAGAAAACGGAACCAGGGAGTGACCAGGGTTAAATGCTCATACGCCGACGCCGTAGAGTCTGACTCTGAGCGAGTGCTGCTGCCATACTACCCGGTTCCGCGGCTCCACATTGTTCTTGTTGTGAGGAGTCTGATGACGTATATTTTTGTGGGACAGCCAGCGGTGACAGGCAGCGTACACGTCACAGGCAGCTTGCAGTTGCCAGATTGGGTGGTTTTCCACATTATTTTGAAGCCTGTTTACGGTGTGTTTTAACTGGGTTTTCGGCTGAAAGGCATATGAAATCTGGCACACTTTTGAACGCCGTTATAATATAGTGCTGAGAATGAACACACTTTTGAACGCCGTTATACAGCGCTGAGAATGAACGCGTTCTCAATTACGTTCATCTAGCGGAAATACAGTACGTTCAGTTCACGTTCGCCCAAAATACGAACGCGTTCATGAACTATCGTTCATTGAACGCGTTCAGGCACATCACTGAATACAGGTGTCCCTAAAAACAAAACCATGAATGAATTATATGTTTGTAACACAGTAGGGTCATTACAATTTTACAGTTTTCTTTAGTTTTCTTGTTCGCCCAATAATGTTAACCGATGGAAAGACACACACACACAAGCCAACTTTCTCCCGCAGACTTTCTCTCACAGCTGATCGGAGGGAAAAAAAGAAGCACTTCATACTTCTCCGGACTGATCATCTGAGCTCCTCTCCAGTTAAGCTGCTACAGTGTCAGGGCCAGGTATGAGAATGACATTGGACATTTCCTCCCTCCTGACAATGGTCCCCTACCTCCCTAGTGGCCAGAGTAGCCTGATGGTGCAGGCGGCCATCTTGTTATGGTTCAAAATAATAGACTTAATTTCTAATTATTTGTTATCTTGGGCCATCCCTGTCTTTGTTTGATGTCGTCTCCCTGTCTGGTTGTTGTGTTTGTTATTGCTTTTGGTGTCTAGTTTGTTGTTTATTGATTCTATGTTTTGGCCTGGCCCTGCCAGGTGTTGATCATTGTAATTAGTGTTGGTATTTAAGTGTGGGTTTGTCATTGTCTCCAGTACCCTCCTTGTTACCCTCACTTACCTCTGTGTTCCCTTGCCCGTCGTGCCTCTCCCGTGCCTTGCCTCCATGTCCTTAAGTGTTGTAAGTAGTTTATGTATTCCGTTTTCGTTCCTCTTTGTTTTCCCGTGTCCTTCAGTGTTGTTTTGTATGAGAGCCAGCTCGGCTGAGCCTTTGTATGTTCCGTTTTTATTATTTCGTCGTCCAAGTAAAGCCTATTTATATTCCACGTTACCCTGCTGTCTCTGCCCCCTCTCTTCCCGATCTGCAATTGTGTTTTCACCTTAGTTAGCACTCCCAATCCTAACACTACAGTGTTTAAATCCAAAATATTGATAAATCCTCTGCCATTGTTGTGTAACATGTCATCTGTTCTCTAGTCTTCAGTCTCAGCGTCATGTGAAGTTAAATCCTCTCTACAAGTGAAACTGAAACTTAACCTCTTCCACCCGTGCGGTCCATCGGCGGACCGCAAATGACATCACATCATAAATCAATCTCTCCAGACTGTTTGACAAAAGTATAATTTTATTTTTCAAACGTGAGTTTTAGTTAAAGTCAGTAAATGTTTTGCACTTTGAATATTGAACTTTGAGGTACAACCTTAGTTGCATACCTCAGCCTGGTTCCTACCTCGTGTTGTGTTAGTACAGAGTTATGTCGGCATGTAGTGGGTGCTATAGACATAATTCACCATTGTTTTGATGTATTGATGGGGCACTGTCACTTTAAGGAGGTTGGTTGGGGTTGGGCTTAGAGAAGACGCGCTGGTGGAATGTCATTGATAAAATGTTTGTTTACTACGAGCTGCCAGAGGCTAGCACGGCATAGAACTGACAGCTGTCACTTGTGCTAAAAATATAATAAATGACACACGGCTTGGTGTTGTCGCAAGATAGAAATTGTGCGTTTCTCCTTTCCGACGATTTCTACATTGGTGACCCTGTTATAAGTTCTGAAGACGCTTCCGCGGCTACATGTCTACGAACGCAGTTTCGCTGAAATTACCTGAGTTCTGGGAGTCGTCAGCCTCGGCATGGTTTGCGCAAACGGAGGCACAGTTCGAGCTGCGTGAGATTACCTCGGATACCACAAGATATTATTATGTGGTGTCAGCCCTGGGAAGTTCGACAGCTAGCAGAGTGGTGAGCCTCTTCAAGAACCATCCGGCTCGAGATAAATATCACACGATCAAGTCTCATCTATTAAAGACATTCAAACTTTCTGATACAGAGCGGGCCAGCCGGTTGTTTTCTTTGCAAGGGCTCGGTGATAGCAAGCCATCGGAGCTCATGGATAGGATGCTGGATTTATTGGGAGAGCACAAGCCTGATTTCCTTTTCATGCAACTTTTCCTGCGTCAGCTGCCTTCTCCGGTTCGGGCCGCTCTGGCCAACACCATTATAGACGATTGCCGCGCTCTGGCCGAGGAGGTCAACGGCAGTTTTCCCAACCCAAGCCTTTGTTTCACCGCCGGGAGACTGGAATATCACCGCCGCAGCGACAGCCCCTCGCCAGCAGCTGTGTTTTTATCATGCACGGTTTGGACCTAAAGCCAAGCAGTGCCGCCCGCCGTGCAGCTTCAGTGGGCCGGGAAATGCCCGGGCCGGCGCTCGTTAGTGGCCATGACCGTCGGTCGGGCTGGCAGGCTACTGTTTGTCCAGGACACCATCTCCGGGCGGTGTTTCATGTGCGACACGGGCGTGCAGAGGAGCGCCTTGCCGGCTTCTAGAGTGGACATCCTATCCGGTGGACATGGACCCCCCATGGAGGCCACCAACGGCACCCCCATCCGCACATACGGCACCAGGTATGTCGAAATGTGTTTTAGTGGCCAACGGTTTGGCTGGGACTTTATCACAGCTAATGTAGCCGTCCCTCTTCTAGGCGCTGATTTTTTGTGTGATTATGGACTGTTAGTGGATGTAAAAAATTGCCGCTTAATTGATGCCATTATGTTCTGCTCTTATGCTGGTGCTCTTGGGGGTGCAGACTCCATCAGACTCTCTAGCATGCTCTCCGCCGCATATGAGTTTCAACACCTTCTCGCCGAGTTCCCGGGCCTCACGCGGCCCACATTCTCATCATCTACAGCCAAGCATGGAGTGGAGCATCATATCGCCACGACCGGCCCTCCGGTCTTTTCCCGGGCTCAGCGCCTCGACCCGGTCAAGCTCAGCATTGCCAAGGCAGAGTTCGAGAACATGGAACGCCTTGGCATTGTCCGTCGCTCCGACAGCCCATGGGCCTCCACATTGTCCCCAAGCCGGGAGGGGGGTGGCGCCCGTGTGCGGATTACCGCCGGCTCAACGATGCTACGACGCCGGACCGGTACCCAATCCCGCACATTCAGGACTTTTCTGCCCGCCTTTCAGGGAAATTAATGTTTTCCAAGGTGGACCTTGTGCGTGGGTATCATCAGGTGCCCGTCCAACCGCTGGACGTCCCAAAAACAGCAGTCATAACTTCATTTGGACTATTTGAGTTTCTGCGCATGCCATTCGGCCTCAAAAATGCTGGCGACCGGCTCCCGTGGGTCATGCTTGGTCTCAGGACGGCCGCCAAGGAAGACCTTCAGACCTCCTCGGCCGAGCTGGTTTACGGTCAGCCTCTGCGGGTGCCAGGGGATTTCATCCCTAACATTACTGCCCCCTGGTCTGCAGCCCAGCAGCGGACAGCGCTTCTGGAGAAGGCTAAGGTATTCACACCGGTCCCCACCTCACAGCACGGCCTCCCACGGTCGCACATCCCTACAAGTCTGCAGTCAGCGGAATATGTTTTCATCCGTCACAATGCCCATCGGGACCCCTTGAAACCTCCATACGACGGTCTGTTCCGTGTCCAGGAGGCTGGAGACAAGTACTTTGTCGTGGACATGGGGGGGAAGCTGGAACACATTTCCATAGACCGCCTTAAACCGGCTCATGTGGACTTGGGCAAACCTGTTGGACTGGCCCAGCCCCCACGGCGGGGACGACCCCCTACCTTGCCCCGTCTTCTGAGTAAGGCCCACGAGACCCCCTCGCCACCTATCCTGTGCCCAAGTGGCCGTAGGGCCCTTAAGGTTTTCCCTACAGAGGCGCTGGCCGCTACAGGGGTCAGGCGGAGCCGTTATGGCAGAGTTTCTCCGCCCTCCTGTTCGCGTCTATACTTTCCGCAACGGAGGTCGGTTTCCGGGTTGCTCTGATTGGCCGCAACCCCCACGTGACACGCGCTAGCACGCCCCCTTATCCACGCCTGCCGCCCTCGCTCTGTGTGTTGTGTTGCAGCGCGCACCAGAGCGGCAGAGGTCGCTGCCTTCCTCAATTTATACGCATGGAAGTATTGACTACGCCGTAACGAATCATTAAAAAAATATACCGTTAAATGGAATATGTTGTGCCTTTACACATATGGCACAATATGGTTTGTCATGACAAACCAATAAAATATCGCATCGCCGGCTTGCTCCATTGGACACCAGAGCTCAGGCAGCATATTCTCGCCGCTGGCTGAGCTCTGGTGTCCGCTGGAGCAAGCCAGAGACAGCCGGCGATGCGATATTTTATTTGTTTGTCATGACAAACCAATTACATAATCCAACATATGTGTAAAGGCACAACATATTCCAGTTAACGGTATATTTTTTTAATGATTCGTTACGGCGTAGTCAATACTTCCATGCGTATAAATTGAGGAAGGCAGGGACCTCTGCCGCTCTGGTGCCGCTGCAGCGGTGGATAAGGGGGCGTGCTAGCGCGGATCACGTGGGGGTCGCGGCCAATCAGAGGAACCCGGAAACCGAGCTCCGTTGCGGAAAGAATAGACGCCTCCTGTTCATTGACTTCTTTTGTTATGATGAATTCTGGGGGGACGTATGTAGTGGGTGCTATGGACATAATTCACCATTGTATTGTTTTGATGTATTGATGGGGCACTGTCACTTTAAGGAGGTTGGTTGGGGTTGGGCTTAGAGAAGATGCGCTGGTGGAATGTCATTGATAAAATGTTTGTTTACTACGAGCTGCCAGAGGCTAGCACGGCATAGATCTGACAGCTGTCACTTGTGCTAAAAATATAATAAATGACACACGGCTTGGTGTTGTTGCAAGATAGAAATTGTGCGTTTCTCCTTTCCGACGATTTCTACAGGCACATGTTTATATGTTATATGTTTGCACAATGACTACTTTCACTTTTGGTACTTTAAGTATATTTAGATTATTATACTTAATAAAGACCATTCAATACGCACGTTTTTCCTCATGTTTTTGAAAATATACTGTAGAGATGAAAGCTGCAGCTGCTACTACCCCCTCCCCTCCAACCTGATCGATATGTCTCTAGTCTTTTTTTTTTGTGCCTTCAGGCTGTCTCCCCCGTTCCCCCCATGGTCTCATGTTCCTTTGTTTTTGTTTCTTTGTTGTTTTGTTTTGTTTCTTTGCTTTCGTCTCTTTGTTTGTACCCCTGCTCCCGACTACTGTCAGCGACTTCGGGTTACTGAGAAGCGCTATATAAATTAAATGAATTATTATTATTATTATTATTTACTAGTGTGGACTGAATGGGCGGCAGCAAAGCGTTATGGAAATGCCAGTATTCTGATTGCTGTCTGTGGTTCTATATGGGTTGTGGCCATACATTTTACTTTAGTTCAACATTTTGAATTATGAACTATGAACTGAACTAGTTCATTTTAAAATGTGTGAACTGTGAACAGAACTAGTTCATGTAGAAAGTGAACTTTCCCAACACTGCCTGTAGTAAACGGGAGGGGAGGATGGAAGAAACAGCCCAGTGCAGAGCCAGTGCAGAGTGTCCACGCGCATTGTTAATTTGTTCTGTCCGCTTGTCATCGTGCCTTTACAAGCTCCAATGTTTTATTCATCATCTAAATTTGGCAATACAAGCTTAATATTCAACGTTAAAGATCAATGTAAGCCAGTGTAAAGTAAAGTAAAGATATTGAGCATAGATTAGTAAAATGTGCACCCCTAGTTTCACCTAGTGGTATGAGACGTATTCTTCGTATGGCTGCACATACCGCACCGTGACACCCGTACCGTAAATTTGCGGGATGAATACACGTACCGTTACACCCCTAGTAGACAATGGGTCTCATTCACCAATATTGCCATAAGATTTCTGTTACAACAACCACCTTGGAAGGTCATAAGAGAAACCCTACGATAATTATACCCGGATTCATCAATGCATGGAGAGGCTGTCTTAGGTGGCCAAAATTATCACAGCTGCGATGGCCACAATGAGATACGTCACTCATTGTCAAACTTGAACGCGCGTTCCCGTTTACTTAATTTAACGCCTCCGACAGCTCCTTATAAAGCCAGCCAACAGAGCCCAGATAGCAAAAAATTTGTGAATCAACGTTGAAATAGGGTTAGGCAGAAATATTGAATCTATGTTGAAGCCTGACATCGAAATTTTACAAATCGTTGTCTATGACTTACATGTTGAATCAACTGATACTAATTCAATGTTGATTCAACCATCATCTAAATGGTCATCTACATGCACATTTTAGTTGATTTTATATTGAGTCAATGTTAGGCATCAACGTTTATTCAACCATAATCTAAATGGTAATCTACTTGTACATTTGTAACTTGTACATCTACTTGTAACTTGTAAAGTTAAGGAATCAATACTGATTAATGTACATTTTACATTAAAATATTGCTGCTGATATGTATACATCATAACATTACACGTTTTTTTCCTGCTGTTAAACACACACTATTGTTGGCAGACGGTGTATTAGCGGTTGTTCAAAATTCTTACATTACCATATTTCCAAAAATTTGTGAACAAACATGACAACATGGATTTAATATAAACATTTATTTTTTTCTTTCAAGAGGGTCTCATATCATACTTCCACAGTTATCAATGACCAGTTAACCTTTTACACAAACATTAAATAACAGACCTTATAACAGACCTTTCATTAACAATACTATAGCCACTGCCAGAATAGTGACACACGTATAGCGTGTAGTGAGCACACGCATGCATGCACAACGAAGACAGAAGATTGCGTTGTCTCAATAATTTTAACTATCAATTTATGAGCTCAAAGTATGAGCTCACTGACTGACATTTCCAACAAAAAGCATCAATTGTCAAATAATATTGATCACATTAACTAGACTAGATGTTTTGAGGAAATTAGAAAGGGAACAACAACTTAACCCTTGTGTCTGATCAGATTCTTATTTGTTTGATAACTTTGCAGTGATTATGTTTGTAGCCAATATATGGGGCATAATCTTTTAATTATCTTGGATTTTTTTTTACTCTCTTTCATAAATTGTTTATTCAACTTCAGCCCGATCATAACCACCACATATTGTTTTCTTTTGTCATATTTAACAACTCTTTTCAGAAAAGTGGGCGTATTTCATTACAAAGAAATAAAAGAAAATTGTTATGATCAGGGCTGAAGTTGAATAAAATATTTATGGAAAAGAAAGTGGGAAATTATTTCAACATATAATCTTTTAATGGAGTTTTTCAATTTAGTCCCCTAATAAGAGTATAATACTTTAGTTTTCAGACACAAGGGTTAAATAACAATGGCAGAGGATTTGGATTTGATCTGTCCGGAAAAGTATGTTTCTATAACTCCCTCCCATATAACTCTCTCCCATACCCTTAACACCAACCGCTGAAGTGCCCTTGAGCAAGGCACTAAACCCCCAACTGCTCCAGTGGAGTTGCTCAGTGGCCAACAGTGTCAGACGGTGGTTGTACTGGGCAGCTCCCAGGTGTGAATGGAACTGTGTGAATGTGAAGCAGGGAGTAGCTGAAAAAGAGCATCCGTGCTCAGCGAACCTACCCTGGGTAAATAAAGGTTAAAATAAAAAATAAAAAAATAAAAACACTGCAAGAACAGGCTGAAGCAGCAAGTCAGTGTCCATGAGGGTAAGCCTTGTACTGTATGAACCAGGGAAACAGTGTGTCCTGGGGTACCCTATGTTTGACTCTGGTTTGCTTGACTTAAGTTTGGGTCACTTCGCTTCCTTGAGATGTGAAGTCACCTAGGGTCTATGTTCTGGTTCTGATGAAATCAGAACCGGTACTCTGCGTTGTGTTATCCCTTAAAAGCCCTATTGTACTTTCAAAAGACCAACTGGTCTTGTTCGACGGCAGCTAAGCAGGAGAAATGACGGAGAAGGTTTACCAGCATCTGTTTAATTCAGAGTTAAAAGTGTAATCACAATGGTTCTGGTTCAATTAAAATAAAGAACGCTATAGTCGGATCACTAGACACTATGCCGTCTGCGACCCAGACTAGACTAAAAAAGTAGATTAAAGAATGGTAATTGTTGAGTTGTCTTTGTTCTCTGTTTATAACAAAGAGGATTCTGTTCTCGTTCCAAAAGCTTGTTCTCCTCGTTCTCCTCTGCTTGCGCCGTCCTCTGTGTGAAAAGGTGGGTGTCGTCCTGTGTTGTTCCGTTTCAGAGTGTCCCCACAGTCACAACACCCCCTCTTTTATCAAAAGCCGGGAGTGTCTGCGTGATGTCACCGGAGTGACGTCCAGCAGATGTTTTCCTCCAATCACGGCCTCTCTAAGTTTGAATTTGAAATAGAAGGTTGTCCTCAGTAAGCCAACCCTCTCTACTTTGTTTCAGATCAGAGAACTAGATTCCGTCTAAACTAACTTAATACTTTGGTTATTAACCCCAAGATATATATATTCGAATTGAGATTGATTTCATACACACAGAGATATCATTTTTGAATAGTTTCTCTTGATGCTAAATGAGAATCACAGTAGTTTTATCATTAAGCCCCCTTCTATAGTATTCTAAGCATCTTCTTTTAACTTAAATCCATATCTATTTTATACAGTTATTATTCAGCACTTTGTGTTTTCCAATGTAGTTTAAGAAGTGGCTTAATTTCAAACTCTGTGATTCTTATTCATAAACATGGCATTTTTCATATCATTATATTCAGAATTGTTACCACAATATAACAGGAACATTTGCAGTTCATCTTAAGCTAATCTAAGTATAGAAACAGACATTTGAAAGTGTACTTGTGTTTACTGGAATGGTGACGCTTTGCTCCTCCCCTACAGCTGTCTCAACATGTAGTAATCAAACCAGTTGACCTGGCCGCCTGTTAGGCCTCGGGGCAGGAGATAACGACTTCATGTGATGTGGCCATGCCATTGTTTTAGCTGCTTGGCCCACAGCCTGTATAAACAAGATTCTGTGTAAGTAAACCTGTTGTCTCTTCACATTCCAACAGTTGTATGCAAATCTACTTACTGTTGTGAGCCCAAGTCTCTACAAGCACACACAATCTCTGAGCTAAATCACTATAGGTTAATCAGGTTTAAACTATATTTGATTGCCAACCTATTAACCACTTATTGTTTAAGACTAAAAGTATAAAGCATTCATTTTGCACACAAATCAAGTAGTATTTTCTAATTAAATGACTTATGATTATTTACAAAGTTCCTTAACCTAGGGACAACCATCTGTTCTATTTTATTGCAATGTAGCCTCAGGGCCTGGCCCCCTGTGGTTCATGACTGAAAGACATCTTTTATGACCAATCCTTATGCTTACTTAGAACATTTTCTATTAGGAACATTTTCCAGTACGTTTAGGATTTATGGTTTATCAAATATTACTACAATGCCTCCCTCCCGGTCTGGCGCATAACGAAGCCACTTCTTGACAGTTTCGCTGTAGTCGTGGTCGGTCAGCTTGGGGTCAAACTGTCGAGCAGCAGCTGATAGACACAAAAATAAAAAAGTGAGGAAGAGAGGTGAGATGATGTACGATGATAAGAGCACCCCTCACTTCACACAAGTGTGATTTTTTTTAATCACTCAATCACTCACTCTGTAGGTCTACAGTAACAAGCTACAGTCAGCATCCAGTTAGACTGGACAGGAAAGATAAGCAATCGACTAGCCTGACACCATCTAGGCAATACAATGTGTATCCATGCACCTCTAAAGCTCACCAATTACGTTGTCCATTTCTTATAGGTTGCACTTTCATCACTTTATTCCAACATAACACCTTTTTATAGTTTTTGCAACAGCATAATTATATTCTGAATCACCAGCAGACAGGCATGCCTCACTACCTAAACTTAACCTATGAAGTAGTTTGCAGGGGAGGAAGCTCACCAAACATGCAGGCTTGTAGTGTTGTGTGCTTGAATGGCTTCTTGCTTTCTGAACAACGCTTGTCTTTCTTTCCAGCCCACTTGAACCCACTGGCCAGGGCGTTGGTCATAGCAGTTTTCAACATCATTCTGATCAGGTTCTCTGAATTGGTGCCTCCTACCAAAGCCAGGCGAGAAATCTAAATCAGAGAGAAGAAAATGAAGGCCCTGCGTTAGAAACAGCATAACATTTAGAGGGTCTATCACAGTGTTTAGAGGGTCTATCACAGTGTTTGTCGGGTCTATCACAGTGTTTAGAGGGTCTGTCACAGTGTTTAGAGGGTCTGTCACAGTGTTTAGAGGGTCTATCACAGTGTTTAGAGGGTCTATCACAGTGTTTAGAGGGTCTATCAGTGTTTAGAGGGTCTGTCACAGTGTTTAGAGGGTCTGGCACAGTGTTTAGAGGGTCTGTCACAGTGTTTAGAGGGTCTATCAGTGTTTAGAGGGTGTGATAGATCAGTGTTTCTCAAAGTGGGGGGCGCGCCACAGAGGCATGACAGGGGGGGCCTTGAGATTTATAAAAAATAAATAAATAAAAATTGATTACAGAAAATTATCACTAAAGTGCTATCTGTTGCAGCTGCACTGTTCTCCATGAAAATACCATATTTGGATAAGTTTGACCATTTCTCAAAATCTGAAAATCATTATTTAATAAAACACAGAAAAGGATCACCAAGTTACTCTCGATAAAAAAAAACTTTACAGACAACATTGAGACAAAGCTTCCTGACACATCTCCATCCAAACTCTTGGAAGAACTCATTGAAATCTCATCTGATACCACCTGGAGAGCTAGTTTCAGAGTGTGGTGCTGAGTACCAAGTATCTCATTTTGCAGCAGTTAAGGTGTTGATACCATTCAGCACCACATATATGTGTGAAGCTGGCTTTTCATCCATGACAGCTCTGAAAACAAAATATAGGGCCAAGTTGAGCCTTGAGGATGACATGCATGTTGCCTTGTCAAAAACTAGTCAAGTCAAGTCAAGTCAAGTCAAGAGTTTTAATTGTCACGGCATACAAGTATACAATGAAATGTGGGTGGTCTTGCTCGCGACGATGTGCAATACAGTGGTACAACATATAATAGAATCCAATAAAAAAAACAGTGGTACAACATATAATAGAATCCAATAAAAAAACAACATTGTGTAATAAACAGGTAACAGGTAACATGGTGTGACATCTCGGTATCTGTACATAGTATTTACAGAGCATATAGGACATGCTAGGTAGCTTTAGTAGTGCAATACACTGTTCCTGTTATACTAATTTAAAGTGGCCTTTCCTCTTGGCCATAAGTGTGCGTGTGTGCGGCGTGAGCGTGTGCCCGCTCGTGTTAAAGTGGCTGCTAGTGTGTGAGCGTGCACAGCGTGTGTGTCGTGTGTGTGCTCGTGTGTGCTTGTGTGTGGATAGTTCAGTGTTCTGTGGCACTCAATGTTCATTGTTCAAGGCTCTGATGGCCTGGGGGAAGAAGCTGAGCCTAATCCTCTCTGTCCTAGTAGCTGGGGTTCGCAGGCGTCTGCCTGACCTCAGCAGCTGGAACAGGCTGTTATTTCATTATTCTGCAGGCTCTGGATTTGCACCTCTTGTTGTATAGAACCTGCAGGGGAGGTAGCGCAATACCCGTTGTACGCTCGGCTGAGCGCACCACTCTCTGTAGGGCCTTCTTGTCCTGTGCCGTGCTGTTTCCATATCAGGCAGTGATGTTTCCGGTCAAGATGCTCTCTACAGCTCCTGAGTAGAAGGACTGGAGTATCTTCCCCGATACTCTGAACGTCCATAACTGTCTCAGGTGGTAGAGGCGCTGCTTCGCTTTCTTTACTACTGTGTCTATGTGTGTTGACCATGTCAGATCCTCTGAGATGTGGACCCCCAGGTACTTAAAGCTGCTCACCCTGTCCACGGTAGCCCCATTAATCATCAGTGGTGTGTGTGTCTCCTGCTGTCCTCTCCTATAATCCACGATCAGCTCCTTGGTTTTACCAATGTTCAGGAGCAGGCTGTTGTCCTGGCACCAGCGTTCCAGTACCTCAACCTCCTCCCGGTAGGGCTTCTCGTCGTTGTCCGAGATCAGCCGCACCACCACCGTGTCGTCTGCGAACTTCACTATGGAGTTGGAGCTGAACTTGGCCACACAGTCGTGTGTGTAGAGTGAGTACAGCAATAAAGACTGTTTGCTTATTTCCTAAGTATTAACATCACTAACATGTCACAAAAGCATGTAGAATGTATATTATCATCAATACGTTAGTTTAGCAATAGGTTAAAAGTGCCATTAGATAGATTTAACTTTTCGATTTGCTGAAGTATATTCCGAGAGGGCGACCATTTTGTAAATTTTGACCCGTGGGAATTTTTCTGAACTACACTTCCTGGAAGATTATAATGGGATTTAAATTTTAAAACGCAGTATAGTTTCTCTTCCCTATTGTTAACATGTAGGAACAATTAGATCTGAAATTAGTTTCAAAACGGTTGCACTGTGGGGAAAATTAAAAAGTACAGTAGATTACAGTAGATTATTATCTGTTCTTATGCATGCCTGGTGATACTAATTCCAAATTGAACTCAGGCATTTGAAAGATAATATATGTATATATATATATATATATATATATATATATATATATATATATATATATATATATATATATATATATATATATATATATATATATATATATAAATGTGCAAATTGGCTATAATAAGGTAATTTATAAGCATCATATTCTATAATAATATTTCAAATTGCATTGGTCCGGATGGGAGAAATCAGTACTGTATCTACAGAACCTTCGGTTTAATCATCTTCCCTTTATTAATTTCCTTCGATTTTTTTTTACACATGATCTCAAGCGGGGACTGAACGAGATCAGTGGCAGTTTTTAATGTTTGGTCATTATTAGCATGGTGTTATTCACTGTCAAAGATGCAAAGAAAAATCATAATTCATATTCTCCTTTGTTTCATCACAATTTAAGCAAGCCTAGTAATAGACACAATATTTCCGACACTGTGAATACATTCCCTGAGGTCCATAGATGTCCCTAGATACCAATAATATGCAAATGGACCTTTCGATTTTGATTACAGTATTTTATTGTGAAATAATAATTAAATGTGAAATATTGCTATGTTATTGTGAGATTATATTACAGAGGATTTTGATTACAGTATTTTATTGTGAAATAATAATTAAATTATGTGAAATCAAAGGATACTGTATGAATGTCACTGTAATATGACACTCATAACAGAATTAGTTATCAATAACCTACCTGTATAAAGGTTAAAAGTTGTTGCAAATATTTTTTTTCCTCTGAAAATGCTCTGACAACATGCGGTCATCATTCACTGTTTTAAGCACAAACACATAAGGGAGGGAGGGAGAGAGACAGGCCCTGTATGCCTGTGTGACAGATCATATTGGTCTGCGTTGTGTTGATGTTAAATGTTAATGTCCCGAGGGGGAGTCGAACAGGGGGCTCCCGCGCCGCGGGCGATGACACAGGCCGCTGCACTAAGAAGTGAATTCACTCCTAACTACCGTGCCTATGCGTCTGTTAACCCTGTTATGAGGAAGTGAGTTTAACTTACCAGCCCGCAATGCCACAGTCACTCGTCAACACACCTGTTACCGTGACTGTGGACATACCCACGGGCTTCCCCGTTACACTTGCACCCTGCCATGTTGTTGATTTACCACGACTTTTTAGCAAGCAAGTAGCATAATGGTAGCAGCAATGCTAAGCTAACTGATTGTGCAAGTGTATCCTGTTAAAGAATACAGCATAAGCCACATTTTGAAACGTTACTGCCTACATAAAATGTATAACAGTATATGCAACAGGTGGATATCACTAAACACCAAAATCAAGAAACATTCATTATAGCTAACTGCTAACGTTACTAGCTAAATTAGCTTCAGCTAGCAGGCATGCATAACGGTTAATATAATATTCTCTACCATGTAAAAACGAACACGGCACTACTCCGCTGGCGTTTGCAATCGAAAGCATACATGAAACATACAACAAAATCGACATTATTGCCATGCAGTACTCACCAGTCTTAACGATGCAGAGAGACATGAGGTAGCTGCCAGGAAGCTGCCGCACAAGTGCATTCTGGGAGGCGGGGCACATGTGCAGTGCAGTCTGGGTGATGAGACAATGACGACAAACAGCATACGTTGATTCAACATTTATTAGATCTTGGCATTTCAATCATTAAAATTCAACCACAAAACAATATTGATTCAATGACATGTTTTCAACATTGGTCAATTGGTTCATCGGTTAATGGTTGATCCACCATCAATCGTCGACCTTAACCAAAAATCAAGCATTTTGACCATAACTCAACATTGAATTAACATATTTTCCTATCTGGGAGCTGTGTGCAAATGAAATCCCAATGAGAGCAAAGAGAGTTAGAGAGGAACACCTGCAGTTCTGGGAGTGGAAAGGAGGAAAGTTATATTATTTAGTAGCGTCAGCACACACATACACGTGCACGTACTGTATAGTCTACGTGCGTAATTAATGAACGCAGTAGGCTTATATTAATATTCGAATGACTTGTTTTATTACGAGATCACAGATACTGGGCTGCCCTACCTTACGTACAGTACACATTTTAGCGTGACATCTCCACAGAGTCTGCGTGAGCGGACAAGACTCCACAGAGTCGTTGCACACCGGTGTCCCACAAAAGGGTGCTTGGCATGTTGGTTGACATCGACCTGCATTAAATGTAGTAAACTGCCATGAGAAATGTAGGACATTTGTAGGCGGTGGTAAGCTTGACTGAAACCTCAAACGATTGCGGACATGCCGTGCAGAGTCCGGTCCGCTCACGCCCGACTCTGTGGAGATGTGACGCTAAAGATGTGACGCTAAAGATGTAGACTGTACATACTGTACTATAGGGTATCGCAGTACATGTGATATCCTAATAAAACAAGTCATTAGAATAATATAAGCCTACTGTTCATTCATTACGCACGTAGACTATACAGTACACACACGCGTGTGTGTGGGCTGAACAGGTGGCCATATTGGAATATTAATACAGTCTATTCCACTATAGATGTATCCACACGATTAGCTTTAGTTCTTATTTATTTATCCACTGTCATTTCAATGCCAATGCTGTCTTCACCCGGATTGTGTAAGCCTAGGGTGTGGAGTTGACCATTTAAATAGCGCAATTGCTCACTGTTAATTGGATGGCATGGTTCAATGTACATGATTGCTGTTCAAGTCCACCTGCAAGGTCAAGGTTTTATTTGTCACACGCAACATCATACTGGTAAGATGAGCAGTGGAATGTTTATCCACTGGCTCTTACAATGTATACAATAAGCAATGTCCAAAAATATAAATAAGAACAACAAAAAATAATAACAACATTTACCTGATTTATTTTCCAGACATCAAATGCGTCGTTGAGGCATGACTTTAAATATAAAACGTTATTTTTTATCGTACAAATATTTATTTAAATTATGAAAGATAATATATGTATATATATATATATATATATATATATATATAAATTTGAAAGATAATATATGTATATATATATATATATATATATATATATATATATATATATATATATATATATATATATATATATATATATATATATATATATATATATATATATATATATATAAATGTGCAAATTGGCTATAATAAGGTAATTTATAAGCATCATATTCTATAATAATATTTCAAATTGCATTGGTCCGGATGGGAGAAATCAGTACTGTATCTACAGAACCTTCGGTTTAATCATCTTCCCTTTATTAATTTCCTTCGATTTTTTTTTACACATGATCTCAAGCGGGGACTGAACGAGATCAGTGGCAGTTTTTAATGTTTGGTCATTATTAGCATGGTGTTATTCACTGTCAAAGATGCAAAGAAAAATCATAATTCATATTCTCCTTTGTTTCATCACAATTTAAGCAAGCCTAGTAATAGACACAATATTTCCGACACTGTGAATACATTCCCTGAGGTCCATAGATGTCCCTAGATACCAATAATATGCAAATGGACCTTTCGATTTTGATTACAGTATTTTATTGTGAAATAATAATTAAATGTGAAATATTGCTATGTTATTGTGAGATTATATTACAGAGGATTTTGATTACAGTATTTTATTGTGAAATAATAATTAAATTATGTGAAATCAAAGGATACTGTATGAATGTCACTGTAATATGACACTCATAACAGAATTAGTTATCAATAACCTACCTGTATAAAGGTTAAAAGTTGTTGCAAATATTTTTTTTCCTCTGAAAATGCTCTGACAACATGCGGTCATCATTCACTGTTTTAAGCACAAACACATAAGGGAGGGAGGGAGAGAGACAGGCCCTGTATGCCTGTGTGACAGATCATATTGGTCTGCGTTGTGTTGATGTTAAATGTTAATGTCCCGAGGGGGAGTCGAACAGGGGGCTCCCGCGCCGCGGGCGATGACACAGGCCGCTGCACTAAGAAGTGAATTCACTCCTAACTACCGTGCCTATGCGTCTGTTAACCCTGTTATGAGGAAGTGAGTTTAACTTACCAGCCCGCAATGCCACAGTCACTCGTCAACACACCTGTTACCGTGACTGTGGACATACCCACGGGCTTCCCCGTTACACTTGCACCCTGCCATGTTGTTGATTTACCACGACTTTTTAGCAAGCAAGTAGCATAATGGTAGCAGCAATGCTAAGCTAACTGATTGTGCAAGTGTATCCTGTTAAAGAATACAGCATAAGCCACATTTTGAAACGTTACTGCCTACATAAAATGTATAACAGTATATGCAACAGGTGGATATCACTAAACACCAAAATCAAGAAACATTCATTATAGCTAACTGCTAACGTTACTAGCTAAATTAGCTTCAGCTAGCAGGCATGCATAACGGTTAATATAATATTCTCTACCATGTAAAAACGAACACGGCACTACTCCGCTGGCGTTTGCAATCGAAAGCATACATACAACATACAACAAAATCGACATTATTGCCATGCAGTACTCACCAGTCTTAACGATGCAGAGAGACATGAGGTAGCTGCCAGGAAGCTGCCGCACAAGTGCATTCTGGGAGGCGGGGCACATGTGCAGTGCAGTCTGGGTGATGAGACAATGACGACAAACAGCATACGTTGATTCAACATTTATTAGATCTTGGCATTTCAATCATTAAAATTCAACCACAAAACAATATTGATTCAATGACATGTTTTCAACATTGGTCAATTGGTTCATCGGTTAATGGTTGATCCACCATCAATCGTCGACCTTAACCAAAAATCAAGCATTTTGACCATAACTCAACATTGAATTAACATATTTTCCTATCTGGGAGCTGTGTGCAAATGAAATCCCAATGAGAGCAAAGAGAGTTAGAGAGGAACACCTGCAGTTCTGGGAGTGGAAAGGAGGAAAGTTATATTATTTAGTAGCGTCAGCACACACATACACGTGCACGTACTGTATAGTCTACGTGCGTAATTAATGAACGCAGTAGGCTTATATTAATATTCGAATGACTTGTTTTATTACGAGATCACAGATACTGGGCTGCCCTACCTTACGTACAGTACACATTTTAGCGTGACATCTCCACAGAGTCTGCGTGAGCGGACAAGACTCCACAGAGTCGTTGCACACCGGTGTCCCACAAAAGGGTGCTTGGCATGTTGGTTGACATCGACCTGCATTAAATGTAGTAAACTGCCATGAGAAATGTAGGACATTTGTAGGCGGTGGTAAGCTTGACTGAAACCTCAAACGATTGCGGACATGCCGTGCAGAGTCCGGTCCGCTCACGCCCGACTCTGTGGAGATGTGACGCTAAAGATGTGACGCTAAAGATGTAGACTGTACATACTGTACTATAGGGTATCGCAGTACATGTGATATCCTAATAAAACAAGTCATTAGAATAATATAAGCCTACTGTTCATTCATTACGCACGTAGACTATACAGTACACACACGCGTGTGTGTGGGCTGAACAGGTGGCCATATTGGAATATTAATACAGTCTATTCCACTATAGATGTATCCACACGATTAGCTTTAGTTCTTATTTATTTATCCACTGTCATTTCAATGCCAATGCTGTCTTCACCCGGATTGTGTAAGCCTAGGGTGTGGAGTTGACCATTTAAATAGCGCAATTGCTCACTGTTAATTGGATGGCATGGTTCAATGTACATGATTGCTGTTCAAGTCCACCTGCAAGGTCAAGGTTTTATTTGTCACACGCAACATCATACTGGTAAGATGAGCAGTGGAATGTTTATCCACTGGCTCTTACAATGTATACAATAAGCAATGTCCAAAAATATAAATAAGAACAACAAAAAATAATAACAACATTTACCTGATTTATTTTCCAGACATCAAATGCGTCGTTGAGGCATGACTTTAAATATAAAACGTTATTTTTTATCGTACAAATATTTATTTAAATTATGATTAATTAATTCCAAGGAGGCCTGTAGAGTTGACATGAAGGAATCACTATGATTACTCCCAAATAAAGCCCACAGCGTACACCAGTCTGTCAACTTACGACTGCTATTCATGGATCCTAAATCCTGCTCTTAGTTAGGGCCGAATCCAAGACAAGGGACGGTTGGTGAATCCCAAAATCGGCCCTAAAATGTCTTACAGTAAGTGGCGCTAAGACCTGGATTTGTCAGATCTTTTGTCCTAAGTCCTTTGGTGAATGAGACCCAATGTTTGGCCAGGTTTCACTATAGACACCATGTTGTTCCCTCTTCTCTTGAAGAAGTGTTTACCAGAGCCATAGATAGATAGAGAGATAGAGAGAGCAATTGTGGAGGTTGTGGCGAGTCTACTGATCCTACTGGTGACGCCTACATGCAGCTGGCCAAAATTATTACTGCGTGTCAAATCGATGCAAGCTGACATGGACAGCGCATAGCTGTGATTGGCCGCTGTCCTGGGCTGGGCCATGTTTCTCTAACGTACTTCCGTATTTACCATTCATCATCTCGAGAGCTTGGTCAGAGCGTTCCATTAACAATCGGAATTAACTACATTACAAACATGGACCAAATCGAAGAAAGACTGGCAGAGGAAGTCGGAAAATATAGCCATTTGTACAACACAACGCAGCACACCCAGCACAGGCGGTGTACTGCAACCCACACGTTGAACTGACGTGGTAGTATGTCTAGCTCCCACATGCAAAATAGCCGACGTTGAAGCATATCTCAAGCTTAAGATGTGTTTGATGTAAATATGTGACAAATACCCGCTATAACAGTTCTGCATTAGTGTGTTGTTTACATTTTAGAGTTTTTTTTTAAAGAAGCAAGCACATTATAGACAGGTGACACTGTCCCTTACACTTCATTAGACAGGAACCTAGGTCGTCAGAATATCACCCAATTAAAAACTCATTACAACTTCATGGACTTCATGGAAAATAACGAGTAAAACGGTTTAAGATAATTTTTTTCTTTTTTTCTTATCGCCCTCTTTCTCTATTATCTCTGTCCTTCCTCATTTTGGGACGAAGGATCGGAAATGCCGCCTTCTCTATCTCCCCAAATGTATTCCAATTAAAAAGTTTCATTCATTAAAAAATGACTTGACCAGCAAATCTGTAAGATGTACGTCTACATGGCTGCTATGCTGACGTCTCCATATCTCAGTAGTTTTTATCTCGTCTTTGTGAGGTGAACCTCGGAGACGCAGAGTTTCACTCTATTTGCCCGTTTTCTCTTTGTCCTTGTCGAACGGTTGAAAATATGACAGAATACCATTTCTGAAGAATGTAAGGCTGTTGATATGAGAATACATGACATTGCTGTTATCAGAAAACCTTTTAAATTCTTTTTTTTTATTTAAAAGTAAACCTTTTATTATTACAATTATGTCAGAATTAATATTCAAAATATGGGGAGGCAAGATGGCCTAGAGGTCACCGGTTCGATCCATGCCACTGACGCCTCTGCAATGCTTATGTGTGGGGGACTGTGTGTATGTGTAACTAGGAGGGATATGAGGACTGTGTGTATGTGTAACTAGGAGGGATATGAGGACTGTGTGTATGTGTAACTAGGAGGGATATGAGGACTGTGTGTATGTGTAACTAGGAGGGATATAAGGACTGTGTATGTGTAACTGAGGATATGAGGACTGTGTGTATCAGTGGCGGCCGGACGATAGGGGGTGCTGGGGCGCCGCCCCCCCTGGTTGAGAGAGAGGGAGAAGAAGAACTTGTGTTTTTTATTTTAGATATTTTGAAGCCCTAAAAATAAACTAAACATGTTTAAAATGAATAATATGTTATGGTTTGTAACCGACCTCAAACGCAATGGCACAGACAGGTAGTTCAGAGTTAGCCAAATGCTAGGGCGTATTTATTTACAGAGTCAAAAAAAGGGTAAAGTACAATTATCAAACAAACAGGGAGACTGCCTTCGGCAGAGTCATCTGCCCTCTGCAGAATCCTCCTGGTGATAGCGGTGGGGAATTGGCATGTGGCGTTGTAGCGGCTCTCCCAGCTTTTACTCAAGGTGGAAAACGGAGAGAGAGAGAGGTATCAGAAACAGTCCAACGAAACACAGAGGCAGTGTGGTTCCCTCCTCCCTAGCTGTGTCCAGAACCAATTGACAGTGACAGTCTTCAGTGTTCCCCACAACACACTTTAGCTGAGTCAGTGCAACAAAACGAAATCTTCAGTGTCTCTTCTAAAACACACAATCAGAATAATCCAGAGGGGTTTGGTTCCACTCACCCAAGCGCAACGCGTAAAGCGGTTAAACGAGGCGCAGCTCCAAACGGGAAACAAGGTTCTCAACAGCGGTTCTCCACAGAAAGGTCCTGGAGAGAAAGTAGACCAGGAACAGCAACGGGGAAAAAGCAGGCAAATGCAGTTGTATTCCAGAACGACCCGACAACGATAGAAGGAAGGTCCAGGTATATAAAGCCCTCTGGGGGCGCTAATCACAAACTATGACAGCTGCGTGATGAAAGTGGCAATCGCTCAAAAAGCGTGTGGCGGGGAATGCACCAATCAGCACCGTACCTCAGGAGAGCGTGTGGCGGGGAACGAACCAAACCTCACAGTACCCCCCCCTCCACGGGAGCCACCCGGCGACCAGCCCGACCCGGCTCACCCGGATGGGCACGATGGAAGTCGGTGATTAGGCCGGGATCCACGATGAGCTGGCGGGAGACCCAGCTCCGTTCCTCCGGGCCGTACCCCTCCCATTCCACCAGGTACTGGAACCCCCAACCCCGCCGTCGAACGCCCATCAACCGGCGGACCTGGCACTGGGGGTGACCGTCCACCATCACGGGAGGAGGTGGTTCCGGAGCAGGAGGCATCAGGGGACTGAGAGAGACAGGCTTAACCCGGGACACATGGAAAACAGGGTGAATGTGCATGGACGCAGGAAGCATAAGACTCACCGCCGCCGGACTGAGTACCTTCAGAACCTCAAAAGGACCGACGAACCGGGGGTTAAGCTTCTTGGCCGAGGACCGAAGCGGAACGTCCTTTGCGGAAAGCCACACCCTCAGGGTGGTACGTCGGCGCAGGGACCCGGCGCCGGTCAGCCCCACGACTGCGCGCTCCGATGACCGGAGCAGCGCAGTCCTGGTGATCTCCCAGACCCGACGGCACCGGTCGAGGTGGTCCTGTACGGAGGGAACTGCCACCTCCGACTCCTGTGCAGGGAAAAGAGGGGGTTGGTAGCCCAGGGATACTTCAAAAGGTGAGAGGCCGGTGGCGGAACTGACCATGGAGTTGATGGAGTACTCGACCCAGGGAAGGAAACGGCTCCAAGAAGCAGGTTTCTCGGCAGCCACACACCGAAGAGCAGACTCCACACTCTGGTTCATCCTCTCCGTTTGTCCGTTAGTCTGGGGATGATAACCAGAGGAAAGACTGACCGTTGCCCCCAATCCCTTGCAAAAAGCCCGCCATACCTGGGAAGTGAACTGGGGCCCCCGGTCCGAGACGACGTCCTGGGGAAACCCATGGTAAAGATAAAGATAAAGATAATGAACCGACTGAGGAAGCTGGCCCATCTTGCCTGCCGGCCATTGAGGCGCTTGGAAGCACGGATGTACGTCAGGTTCTTGTGGTCTGTCCAAATGGTAAATGGCTCCTCGGCCCCCTCTAGCCAATGACGCCACTCCTCCAAGGCAGCCACAACCGCCAGCAGCTCCCGATTGCCGATGTCGTAGTTCTTCTCTGCAGGGAGGAAATGACGCGAGTAGAAGGCACACGGATGTACCTTCTGGTCCGTTGCCGACCGCTGGGATAAGATAGCTCCTAGTCCAGTATCCGAGGCGTCCACCTCTACAATGAACTGTCTCTTGGGGTCTGGATGGACAAGACCGGGGCGGAAGTGAACCTCTTCTTGAGGGAGCGGAACGCAGCACACGCTGTTGAGGACCAGTTGAACGGCAGGGCGGGAGAGGTCAGCCTGGTAAGTGGTTCCGCCACCTGACTGTAGTTCCGGATGAATCTTCGGTAGAAGTTGGCGAACCCGAGGAAGCTCTGTAACTCCTTCCGAGAGGTGGGTTCCGGCCACTCCTCCACGGCCCGGATCTTGCGAGGGTCAGCTCGGGTCAAGCCTCTCTCCACGATGAAGCCCAGGTAATCGACGGAGTTGGAGTGGAATCGGCACTTCTCTGCCTTGACGAAGAGACGATTGTGGAGGAGGCGCTCCAGCACACGGCGGACATGCTGGATGTGTTCCTCGAGGGTCTTGGAGAAAATGAGGATGTCGTCTAGGTATACTACCACAAACTCCTCCAGCATGTCACGAAGGACGTCGTTCATGAGCGCCTGGAATACCGCCGGAGCGTTGGTGAGGCCGAACGGCATTACCAGGTACTCGTAGTGGCCCCTGGGAGTCTTGAAGGCGGTCTTCCACTCATCGCCCTCTCGGATACGGACCAGATGGTAGGCACTCCGGAGGTCCAGCTTGGTAAAGACGGTAGCCTGGGTGAGAGGCTCGAAGGTGGAGTTCATGAGAGGAAGAGGGTACTTGTTCTTAATGGTGATCTCGTTGAGCTGGCGATAGTCGATGCAGGGTCGAAGGTCTCTGTCCTTCTTCCCAACAAAGAAGAAACCGGCCGCCACAGGGAGGAGGAAGGCCGAATGAGTCCTGCTTCCAAGGACTCAGAGATATATTGATCCATCGCTGCCTTCTCAGGGACGGTCAGACTGTAGAGGCGGCTGCCGAGAAGGGGAGCCCCTGAGCGGAGGTCGATGGCACAGTCGTAAGGCCGGTGAGGCGGAAGGGCCTGAGCCCTGGACTTACTGAAAACCACCTCGCGGTCGTGGTACTCGGGGGGTATGGTCGAGAGGTCCGGAGGCGGCTCACAAACGGATCTCCGGGGCGAGGGACAGGATTCCGCCTGAAGACACTGGGCATGACAGGAGGAGCTCCACCCCCTGATGGTACCGGAGGACCAGGCGATGTGGGGCTCGTGCAGCGCGAGCCAGGGCCGGCCCAGGACTACTGGGACAAGAGGGGATCTGGTGATAAAAAACTGGAGTCTCTCAACGTGGTTACCAGCAATGGTGAGCAGGACAGGACAGGTGCGTTGAGTGATGTCAGCCAGGCGGTGTTGGTCCAATGCGAACACCTCCAATGGCCTCACGAGGTCCTCTAGTGGAATGTTGGCCCGGGTAGCAAACTCGAAGTCTAGGAAACTCTCGTCAGCACCTGAGTCAATGAGTGCCTCCACCGTGGCCCGTTGGTCCGCCCAGGCCAGGGTGACGCTCATCAGACGGCTAGGTGGTGCACGGCTCTGGGAACGAGAAAAACGGCTCACCAGGATCTCCCGGGGTCCCGGCGAGCCTGGTCTTTTGGCCGGGTGGGGCAGTTGGCGATACGGTGTCCATCCCGACCGCAGTAGAGGCAAATGCCGGACCTGAACCTTGCCTCCCGTTCAGCTTGGCTAAGATGTCAATGTCCCAGCTGCATGGGTTCCTCCCCGGGCACCGAACGGGAGGGGAAGGAACCACCAGTTGTGTTGGGAGCAGGGCGGACCGCAGTACCGTCACGAGTACAGGGGGTCTGGGGAACCTCTGGAGGTCCCGGTCGGGTTCTCTCACGTCTTCTCTCCTGGAGGCGTCCGTCGATGCGAATGGCGAGGCTGAATAGGTCCTCGAGGGACTCAGGTTCCTCACGGGTCGCGAGCTGGTCCCTGACAGCGTCGTTGAGCCCCCTCATGATGGTGAGACGAAGCGCTTGATCGTTCCAACCGCTCTCCGTTGCCGCCAGTCTGAACTCCAGCACGTAGTCGGTGACCCCGCCACTGCCCTGCCGGAAGGTGCCCAACCGAGCTCCAGGGTCCTGGCCACGGGCTGGGTGGTGGAAAACCCTGCGGAGCTCAGCCACGAAGTCTGGGTAGGAAAAACAGAAATCAGCCCCCATTGCCCAGGAGGCAGTAACCCACTGTGCTGCCCGGCCTGAGAGCAGGTTAGTCATGTAAGCCACTCGGGCTCCCCTTGAAGTGAATCGGCTGGGTTAATGACAAAAAACCAACTCACATTGCATGATGAATGTGGCACAATCCTCGAAGTTACCATTGAACAACCGTGGTTCGGAGAGACGGGGCTCCCGAGGTGCGGGATCGGGAGGCGCAGGGCCTGCCACGTCTGCGGGTGATGCTCCGGCCGAGGCTCCTGTAGTAGGTGGGGTTACAAGCAAGGTGATAACGGCTTCACTCAGCGCTTGTAATTGGTGGAGAACATTAGTCTGCTGATTACCCTGGGCTGTCTGCAAGCTAGCCAGAGAGCCAAGGGACTCCTGAATAGGCAGGACCTGGTCTCGGAGCTCCTGTACAGCAGCCGCAGCCGCACCTAGCTGTAGGCTGTGGTCGTTGGTTAATTCAATCTGGACCGCCAACGCTGTTCTGACCCTGTCTGTGTCGGCTGAGGTCGTCATGGTCGGGTCGTAATGTTATGGTTTGTAACCGACCTCAAACGCAACGGCACAGACAGGTAGTTCAGAGTTAGCCAAATGCTAGGGCGTATTTATTTACAGAGTCAAAAAAAGGGTAAAGTACAATTATCAAACAAACAGGGAGACTGCCTTCGGCAGAGTCATCTGCCCTCTGCAGAATCCTCCTGGTGATAGCGGTGGGGAATTGGCATGTGGCGTTGTAGCGGCTCTCCCAGCTTTTACTCAAGGTGGAAAACGGAGAGAGAGAGAGGTATCAGAAACAGTCCAACGAAACACAGAGGCAGTGTGGTTCCCTCCTCCCTAGCTGTGTCCAGAACCAATTGACAGTGACAGTCTTCAGTGTTCCCCACAACACACTTTAGCTGAGTCAGTGCAACAAAACGAAATCTTCAGTGTCTCTTCTAAAACACACAATCAGAATAATCCAGAGGGGTTTGGTTCCACTCACCCAAGCGCAACACGTAAAGCGGGTAAACGAGGCGCAGCTCCAAACGGGGAACAAGGTTCTTAACAGCGGTTCTCCACAGAAAGGTTCTGGAGAGAAAGTAGACCAGGAACAGCAACAGGGAAAAAGCAGGCAAATGCAGTTGTATTCCAGAACGACCCGACAACGATAGAAGGAAGGTCCAGGTATATAAAGCCCTCTGGGGCGCTAATCACAAACTATGACAGCTGCGTGATGAAAGTGGCAATCGCTCAAAAAGCGTGTGGCGGGGAATGTACCAATCAGCACCGTACCTCAGGAGAGCGTGTGGCGGGGAACGAACCAAACCTCACATAATAATTACTATTAAAATGCACAATAACGTTAATATAGCATTTATGTAATATCAAGTCAAGTCAAGTCAAGTCAAGAGTTTTATTTGTCACGGCATACGGATATACAATGAAATGCGGGTGGTCTTGCCCGCAACGATGTGCAATTGGTACAACATATAATAGAATCCAATACAAAAAATGTTTGCAATAAATTTGTGCAATAACAGGTAGCAGGTAACAATAAATTTGTGCAATAACGGGTAACAGTTAACAGTTAACAGTAGTAGTAATAGTAGTGCAATACACTGTTACTGTTGCTAATACTAATTTAAAGTGGCCTTTCCTTTTGGCAATAAGTGAGGGTGCGTGCGGCCTGAGTGTGTGCCCGCTCATGCTAAAGTGTTACAGTGGTACTCAATGTTCATTGTTCAGGACTCTGATGGCCTGGGGGAAGAAGCTGAGCCTAAGCCTCTCTGTGTTACGATTAGTCCTACGCTTCTTTGGCATGATGGACCCAGATGACAGAGTGGAGATTGATGAGACCGGAGACAGAATGTGACGATGAACAGTTTACTTAAGGACAAGGTACATACACGACTAACACACAGGTAACATTTAACAATGACCGCGCACAGCAGGGCAGGACAGACAGGACTATATACACAAGACTAATTGACAAGACACAGAGGGTAATTTACAAACAAGACACAGGTGTGGTAGACAGAAACAATAGAGCACAGAGTACTGGGAAAACAATAACAAACAACCAGACTAAAACATAATTACAAACCACAGACAGGGGAACACAAGACTAACAAAGTGGAGACAACAGATAATAAACACAACAAACACAACTGACAATAAATAACAATAAGTTGGTGTGTGAGCTGATGCCAGATTGGCATCAGCCCACCGGGTGGAAATGTAGACTGAGGGTTATTGTTAATGGGAGGTACTTGTGATGAATATGACTGTCTGAGTCCTGGTCCCACAGGGCCAGGACCGGAGGAAGTGTTACAGTACCCCGCCCTCGAAGGACGACTCCCAGGCGACCCAACAGGCCCCCCGGGAACGGGGAGGGTGGGGGGGACGGAAGCCGCATCGGCGAAAAGAGGGGGGGGGAGGATGGGGGTTCGAGGGACGGGGCCTGCGGGAACAGGAACGGGGGGAGGGGGCTGACGAGGAGGGCTGGAGCAGGGAAGGATGGGAGGAGGCGACGGCTCCGGAGCGCGACCTGGGGCTGGGGTCTCCACGGTGGCGAGACCCCCCGCCGAACCCCGAACCGGAGGCTCCCTGGCGACAGGACGCGGTGCAGGACCCCCAACCGGGGTCCCTCCGGCAGCGGAATCCGACGTCTTCCTCCAGGTCTGCCATGGTGGTGGCTCGTCTTCTGAAACCTCCCAGGGCGGAGGAGACCTCGACCAGACCGCGAGGAAGACCTGCGGTCCTGGGAACCCCTTCCCCTGGGGCTGTGGCGTCGGGATCCGCGCCCCGTCCCCGACGCTCCCCTGCGGACCAGGCGACTCCCCACCCAGGGATCCAGCACCGGGGTGGCCGCGGCGCAAGCACCCGATGTCATCGGCGCCGCTGGCCCAGCCACTACGTCCCATGGTGCCAGACCCAGAGCGGTCGCCTGGTCGGCACACAGGACGGAAGCGCCCAGGATCCCGAGCGCGAAGCTGGCTCCGTCTCTTCTCTCTGCCGGGTCCAAGTTCGGCGCGGTCATTCTGTTACGATTAGTCCTACGCTTCTTTGGCATGATGGACCCAGATGACAGAGTGGAGATTGATGAGACCGGAGACAGAATGTGACGATGAACAGTTTACTTAAGGACAAGGTACATACACGACTAACACACAGGTAACATTTAACAATGACCGCGCACAGCAGGGCAGGACAGACAGGACTATATACACAAGACTAATTGACAAGACACAGAGGGTAATTTACAAACAAGACACAGGTGTGGTAGACAGAAACAATAGAGCACAGAGTACTGGGAAAACAATAACAAACAACCAGACTAAAACATAATTACAAACCACAGACAGGGGAACACAAGACTAACAAAGTGGAGACAACAGATAATAAACACAACAAACACAACTGACAATAAATAACAATAAGTTGGTGTGTGAGCTGATGCCAGATTGGCATCAGCCCACCGGGTGGAAATGTAGACTGAGGGTTATTGTTAATGGGAGGTACTTGTGATGAATATGACTGTCTGAGTCCTGGTCCCACAGGGCCAGGACCGGAGGAAGTGTTACACTCTGTCCTAGTAGCTGGGGTTCGCAGGCGTCTGCCTGACCTCAGCAGCTGAAACAGGCTGTTATTGGGGTGGTGGGGGTCTTTCATTATTCTGCAGGCTCTGGATTTGCACCTCTTGTTGTATAGAACCTGCAGGGGAGGTAGTGCAATACCCGTGGTACGCTCGGCTGAGCGCACCACTCTCTGTAGGGCCTTCTTGTCCTGTGCCGTGCTGAACAAATATAGTTTGTTCATGCTATTCTCCCCTCTCGTTTGTGATTGACGTCACTCTCATAGAACTCTACCTACCTCCAAAGTTGGGCGCTAGTCCTTAACGCACACTGACTCGGCGTCACTGCGCGTGAGCGGCCAATGTAAATGATTCAAGCAAATACATTTAGCCTATCAACGGTCATAAATATTATCTTTGGGGGCGGGTCTTTCTGGCGCTCCAAGCAAGCAGGGTCACTGGTGTGTTGTCACTCCCTCCACACAGAACGGAGAGTTTGCTAGCTTACTAGTAGCTCCGTTAGCGTGCAGTATATCAATACCAGCCATTGGATTACTGTTTTCTAAATTGGGGAGGCTTTTAATCGTCAAGGTAAGAGGATTTTAAGTCATGGTATCCATAAACTTCAATCGGTTCGGATCCTTTGAATGAATGAGAATGTCAACAATCACGACGACACGTTGAAATCACTGACTGCGCTCAGAGAGGAGTGGTTAGGCAAAAAATTGTTCAGAGTATATTTGCTTATAAAACGTAATTGTCTAATTCAATTATTTTGTATTTCTCCACGTGGTGAATACACAGGTCACAACATGTTTACATGAACGTTTTGGAGTTGTATTTGGAGTGTATTTCGTGACTGTATACAGTGTAAGGGAACGTCAGGCTCCGGATCTCCCCCACTTCCAGTGATGAAGCTCCGGATCTCCCCCACTTCCAGTGATGAAGCTAAGCTACGCTAACGGAGCGACTGTTCCCAAAGCTAAATGCACGCAGAGACAAAAAAGGTATGTTTCTTCTTGTTTAACTCCAGGGAAGATGTTAAATAAGCTAATTTCCCAAAATGTTGGAGTTTTCCTTTAACAATTGTTAATTTCATGGGTGCACACCACAGTGGAGGTTGCTGCATTCCTACTAGTGAGGGAGTGCTTTCATTAGTAGTAGTTTTTTTCACCAGCCTGGGTTTTGCTGTAGACTGGAAGTAGAGTTCTCCTCTTCCCAGTCAACGGGTGGAGTACTTGGTCTTTTTATAAGCTCAAGGTCTATATGGGCATCCCTCTCGGAGCAGCGGCGAGTGATTGGTTCTTGGCGCGCTCGGGAGGTTCCGTCCTAGGACGGTTACGGTGCTGTCCGTGATGCGCCTGCTGCTGGGGTCCCTCTTGGCCTCCTCTTCATGGGGAGGATGCAGAGGTGGTTTTTTCCAGTATGGAAATGGACCCGGTTTGAGACATATGGAAGCGGCTGAAGGCTCCCATGTCAGTACTGGGGGACCTCGTCTTCTGGGGAGGGTCTGGTGCCCTCACCTGCGGGGTCCCCTTGGGCAGCAGGCTGTCACACATCATGGTCTTCACCGACGCCTCCCTCATGGGATGGTGGGGGGACGTGTCGGACCAATGCAGTAGGGGGCAGCTGCCATGCTGCCCGGTCTGCGCTACATTCAATGTGTTGGGATTGAAGGCAGTCCTTCTGGTCCTCAAACGGCTCGACCACCTTGTGGTGGGCAAGCATGTTTTGGTCAGGACGGACAACACGACGTCAGCGTCATATATTGTCAGACAGGGTGTAGTGCGCTCCCCCCGTCTGCACTGGGCGGCGGTCGGGCTCTGGCTATGGGCGTTCTCCATCTTCTCTGCCTAAGGGCTCTCCACATCCCCGGCAGGGTGAATGTGGGTGCAGGTGTGATGTCGCGGGGCGGTCCTCACTCTGACGAGTGGGGATTACGTCCAGACATAGTCGGGCAGGTCTGGGACAGATTCCGTGGCCGTCCGGGATTCTGTACGCTTTCCCCCCTTACACCTGATAGCTCAGCTGTTGGGGCGGGTACATCGGGAGTGCAGGACTTGGTCCTGGTCGTGCCGGGCCGGGGCTCAGCTGTGTGGTCCCCGGCCCTGATTCAGCTCTGTGTGGCCCCGCCGTGGCTTGTTCCGTGGTCACCGCGGGCCCTCTCTCAGGCACGCGGAACTCTGTTCTGCCTTCCTGTTCTGGGGCAGCCTCTAGGCTTGGCTGCTGACAGTGTGAATCTGGTGGGGATGCGTCTTGACTATTCTGTGGTTAACGCTATCCGGTATGCGCGTGCTCCGTCCTCTGCCACGGCTTACGCTGGGGAGTGGCGTATGGTCGACTGTGGGGGCGGAACGTTGTTCAGCCACCCTCTAGAGGGACGTTCCTGCTTGGCGCTCGGCGTCTCAAGCCGGTGGAACGTTCTCTGTCTCTGAGTGGGACCTCCAACTGGTCCTCGGCCGGTTGTCTAAGGCCCTGTTTGAGCCTCTTGAGCAGGCGTTGTTGGAGCAGCTGTCTTTCAAGCCTGCGTTCCTACTGGCTATCACCTCCGCTAAGCGCGTGGGTGAGCTGTGTGCTCTCTCGGTGCGGCCTGAGTGCTTGTCTATTCGTGCCAATAGCGGTGCGACTCTAAGGCCTAATCCAGTCTTCGTGCCAAAGAATATCCGGAGCTTTTTTCGCTTCAGGGATATTGTGATTCAGGCGTTTCATCCGCCTCCTCACGCTAGTGGGTTAGAGGCGAGCCTTCATCTGTCATGTCCTGTCCGTGCTTTGGGGGTTTACCTCAGTCGGACTCGGGATCTCAGAGCTACCGATCAACTTTTTGTTTGTTACGGTGGCCCTCGCGCTGGTAAGGCACTGTCCAAGCAGCGCCTGTCACATTGGTTGTGCGAGGGCATTGCCCTTTGCTACACGTTGGCTGGACAGGCCCCCCCTGGGGGTGTCAGGGTGCACTCCACTCGTGGAGTGGTGGCCTCTGCCGCCTTGTTAGGGGGGGCCTTGGTGAAGGACATCTGTGCTGCGGCCTCCTGGTCCTCCCCGGGTCCCTTCGTTAAGTTTTACCTCATGGACATGACTGGGGGTTCTGTCTCCCAGGCGGTTCTGAGGTCAGGGACCTCCCCTGCGTCCCGCCTCTCGGTGGGTTAGCAGGGGTGTGTGGGTGTGTGCCACGGGGTGATGTGTCACACGTGGTCCCGCCTGTACTGTGCATTTTTAGGGGTCTCTGGTTCCCTCTTTTTCGCACTTTGGTGGAGTTGACTGCCGCCCCACCTTCACTAGGACGGGCGGGTGGACGGGACTCCCCTCCCCCCTGGTAGTAGGGCTTGCGGGTCCTCAGGGGGTACACTTGTCGGGCCACGCGTCTGCTCTGCGCCATATCTCATTATGGCGAAGAGCGAGACGCGATTGCCAGTAATGCTATATAACGAAAGGTTATCCTATAACCTAGTTATATGAATACTGAGCATCTCGCTCTTAGCGCCCTGAGGTCCCTTGGTTGGGTTTTCAATGTTGGAAACTTTTTTCCCGAGGAAGGGGGAGTGTGACCATGTCCAGCATCTTATAGGAGGACGCCGGGGCGTGGCCTGGTCAGGTGCATGGGTGCATTTGTTTTGTTCATGAGCACAGTAGGTGCTGGAGATAAGAGATATCTCATTATGGCGAAGAGCGAGATGCTCAGCCAGTATTCATATAACTAGGTTATAGGATAACCTTTCGTTAAACAGCATTCCAATCAGTGATTGGTAAATTGACTGAATATAACAGCTTTTATTAAAAGCACTTTACAACTTGTGCCTCACATTCAACCATTCACTCACACATCCACACATCCACACACTGATGGTGCTCATCGCGAGCACTTAGGAGTTAAGTGTCTTGGTCAATGTCACATTTATCTGATCATATTCAATAATGAAAGGTAAAAAACATCTTTCAGAGGTTTATTCAAAAGTGAATCAAGCAATAGTTACAAAGAAATACGTTGCAAGGAAAAATACGTTGCAACGGGCAGAATATACTGTAGCGTGGAGCCGCCAAGACATCTGCCAAGAATAGAAAGAAACAAGTGACTTATAAACCAATGAAAATGCTTCTTCAGAAAATATTTGAAGACCAAATAAGGAAATAGCTATTGGTTCTTCTATAATAAAACTTCAGCTAGAGTCTAGGATTACAGCTGAGGTCAACCGTTCTATAGGTCCACAGGAATGTATGACATTCCCTGCTTTGAGCACAAAATATTTTGCCAGCCTTAACACAGTTCATTGTAGACACTGTTTATGTAATTTAAAATAGATATAATTATAGACGGATAGATATGGTAGATTTATAGATAGATAGATTTATAGATTTACATTAGCAAAACACCAAAGTCTGACATCAAGGACACTTAGACGCACTGCTGGGAGGAGGCGGAATCTAACCAGGAACCGTCCGATTACCCAGACAACCACTCCTCCTGAGCTGAGCCACTGTTGCCTCGCCACCAGTGCATGTCATGCATGTTCTTCTCTAAAAGAAGCTCCCAGTAGATTTTCTACTGAGGAAATGGTCACAAACTGTACCTTGCATGAGTATCATTAGTCTTGTAATAATAATAATACATACATTTTGTATAGCGCTTTTCCGAATGCTCAAAGACACTTTACAGAGCAAAATAAACAATACAGTTTTAGAAAAAAACATTTAAATAAATAAATTATATAAAAGGTGAGAGAGGAAGGATTTCAAGGCTTGAAGGCAAGGGTAAAAAGGTGGGTTTTTAGGGCTTTTTTAAATGATGAGAGGGTGTCTGCATGACGGATATGGTTGGGCAGGGTGTTCCAGAGGGTGGGGGCAGCTGCAGCGAAGGCCCTGTCACCCCAGGTCCAGAGTTTAGTCCTGATGGGTTGGAGGAGGTTAGCATCTGCGGACCTGAGGCAGCGGGTAGGCATGTGGTGGGGAAAAAGGACAGAGAGGTAGGAGGGGGCCAGGTTGTTGAGGGCTTTGAAGGTGATGAGTAGACTTTTTAACTGAATCCTGTATGATGGGGAGCCAGTGGAGATCATGGAGGATGGGGGTGATGTGGTCTGAGCGGCGGATGGAGGTGAGAATGTGAGCAGCAGAGTTTGTAGTTTGTTGAGGATTTTGGTGGATGTGCCATACAGAATGCTGTTGCAATAGTCCAGTCGGGAAGTGATGAGTGGGTCAGTGTTTCAGCAGCTGAGAAGGATAGTGAGGGGGCGTAGATGGGCAATGTTCCTGAGGTGGAAGAAGGCGTTTTTTGTGATCTGGTTTACATGCAGGTGTCTTGCACTCTCTAAGACACCCAGTTACATTGGTAACTGGCATAATAAACTGATGGCCTGTACTAGTCGACACCATCACGCAGTTGCCATACCACGCTGTTATGCAGGATGTTAAAATGCTTTTTGTAGTGCAGCGGTAGAAGATGGCGAGGTGTTTCTTTTTTTTACAGGTTGGCTCTTTTAGCCTCCTCAGAAAGTAGAGGTGTTGTTGGGCCTTCTTTATCAGGGAGGAGGCCTTCAGGGTCCATGTCAGGTCGTCAGCGATGTGGACACCCAGAAACCTGAATCTTGACACCCGCTCGCCCCCAGCGCCATTGATGTAAATGGGGTAATGTTCTAGTTTTTTAGATTTCCTGAAATCCACTATCATTTCCTTTTATTTTTTATTTTTTCATTGAGATCGAGTTTGTTGTTGGAGCACCATGTTGCTAGGTGTTGGATCTCATCCCTGTATGCCATCTTGTTCTTATCAGAGATCCGACCTATACCACTGTGGTGTCGTCCGTGAATTTAATGATGGTGTTGGATTCATGGACAGTCAGGCACACAGTCATGGGTGAATAGGGAGTAGAGGACAGGACTCAACACACAACCCTGAGGGGCATATGTGCTCAGGGTCACCTGTGCTCAGGGTCAGGGTGGAGGAGGTGTAATTTGCCAACCTGACAGTCTGAGGTCTGTTTGTCAAAAAGTCCAGGGTCCAATTACAGAGTGTTGTGTTCAGGCAGAGGTGGAGTAGTTTGGGGACCAGCTTTGAGGGGATGATGGTGTTAAATGCTGAACTGTAGTCAATAAAGAGCATTCTGACATAGGTGTCCTTCTGGTCCAGGTGAGTGAGGGCGGAACAAAGTGCAGTGGAGATGGCATCCTCCATCTACCTATTGGAGCGATAGGCAAACTGATGTTGATAAAGTGAGGGGGGGATGGTAGCCTTGATGTGGTTCAGTACAAGTCTCTCAAAGCACTTCATTATAATGGAAGTGAGAGCAATGGCATGGTAGTCATCCAGGCAGGTTACTGATGACTGTTTAGGAACAGGGATAATGGTAGTGTTTTTTAGGCATGTGGGTACTGTCTCTGAGGCCAGCGACAGGTGGAAGATGTCAGTAAACCCCTCAGCTAGCTGGTCGGCACATGTCCTGATTATCCATCCAGGTATGTCATCGGGGCCGGCAGCTTTGTGTATGCGGACATGGCCGGTTAGCCTAGGCATTGTCCAACTAACACCTCTCCCGAAGGCTAACCGGCCATGTCCGCTTCCATTCATTGTGCTAAGCTAGGCTAACATGCAGCCAGATAGCTTTCTACTGAACACACAGAGAGGAAACTGGTATCTATCTTCTTGTCTCTCTCTTTGGAGAAGACAGTAAGCTAATTTCAAAAAATCCTTTAAGGAGGATTTAACCTCAGAGGTGGACAGGGTGAGCACTCGGTCATATGATGGGGGCAGGGCTTTGATGGCAGTCTCTGTGTTGGATCTGTCAAAGTGGGGATAGAAGTGGTTCAGTTAATCTGGAAAAGAGGCGTCAGTGACCACAGGGCTGTTGTTCGGGCTCTTATAATCCGAAAATCTTTGTATGCCTTGCCACAGGCGCCAAGGGTCATTGTTTAGATTGAAGGAAGACGTCCTCTACTTCTTGTGTGTCATTTTGTTTTTGCAGACCTGATTCCCTTTTTCAAACTGGACTGGGCAGTGCTGTAGGCTAGGGTGACCAAACGTCCTCTTTTGCCCGGACATGTCCTCTTTTCATGCCCTGTCCGGGGCGTCCGGGTTTTTTTAATAAATAAATTAAAATGTCCGGGTTACATTGTTTCTCACGGGACTATTATGCTGCACCTAAATTGACTGGCATGTTGCACAGAAAACTATGGTACCCTGTTGCGTGTGACATATTCCTTGAGAAGACTGCTTTGTGTGCGGTGCTACTATGTTCACTCGCAAACAGAGGAGGTTTGATTCTACTCACAGAGCAGCGTTGATTCTGCTCACAATGCCAAAGCGAAAATGTACATTACAGATTAACTGCAGAGAAAATTCCCAATTTAGCATCCTGGTCGAGACAAATGGGAGGCGGAGTGCAACACAGTGGCGGCTCGCCACTGGTGGCGCTAGGGCGCCGACCCACCTGTTAAATGAGAGAAGAAGAAAAAAAAAAAACTTGTTTGTTTTTTGTTTTATAGCCCTATAAATAATATAAACATGTTTAAAATGAATAATATTTACTCATTTTAAGTATGTTTGTATTTCCAATGCACAATATAACGTTATTATCTAAATAAAAAAAACAGCGTTTTCATGGGCAGGAAGTGACGTTTTTTTTAATTTTTTCGTATTTCTCGCCCGGGCAAGAAGCGATAGCGCTCTGACTGCGCGTCACAGTTTGATCGCTGTCTCCGTCACAGCCAATCAGTGCATACGGCGTTGTGCGTTGAAATATGACTATTATGTTGGAATCCGAGCGCGATTTGAAGCGGTCTAGAAAGCAGCGTGAACTTCCGTGAGAATTTCCATAGCCGCATTTCGCGGAGACGCTCTCTGATTGGCCGACGCCAGTATTTTTTTCTATGGCAGAATTTCACAGAGACGATCTCTGATTGGCCGAATCCAATTTCTAATGTTCCAATTCTAGCTTCTAGCTTGGTTCCTGGTACTAGGACTGTTGTTTGTCTTAGAGCGTGCCGTGCTGTGACTGCAAGTTCTTTAGACTGTTAAGCTTAGGCACTCTTTCAAAGTTGGTTAAGGTTAGAGTTTGTCTTAGAGCATGGCGATAGAACGCCAGGTAGTTTGCAGTCTGTTCGAGCGGAAATGGACAAAGGAATGTACTTGTTGAGTGTTGTGCTAACGTCGACGAGCTCAGCAGAGCTAACACTTGGCTAACAAGCTATATGGCGGATTATACACGTTTCCTGCCCTGGACGTTTCAACTAAACAGTGAGTCTCTCTCTCTCTCTCTCTCTAACGTTAGTAGTACTAGGCAGCTGGCTATCGTTCTGGGAGCTAACGTTAGTAGTACTACTAGGCTGGTGCGGGCTAACTGGCTATCGTTCTGGGAGCTAACGTTAGTAGTACTACTAGGCTGGTGCGGGCTAACTGGCTATCGTTCTGTGATTTGTTTACTTGGTAACACGGGTTGCTAAGGAATTTAGGTTCGAGGTTGAAGAAATCTCTCTCTCTCTCTCTCTCTCTCTCTCTCTCTCTCTCTCTCTCTTCTTAACGTTAACGGTTGTAAATAGTTTTTTTAGGAGCAGTACTACTGCTGGCCATTCATGAAGCGAGACATTGCTGATTGTTTATTTATCGATGGCTCATTGATTTAACTACTGCAGCTTGAAAATACGGATTGAAAATACGTGGATTATGGCTTGTTCAATATCGTCTATGTTTGAATGAATGAATGAATGAGAACTTTATTAACAGATTGCAGAATGGGTACAATACAGTACGGCTCAATACACACAATTGTTAAGGGGATGCAGACCAGAGAAAGACGTTTGTCTTGTTTACATCAGGGTCCCAGATTTTCGATTCATATCGATAGTTTAATAGCTAGCCTTGGCTCGTTTAACAATATGCAAAATATGTGTACAGCCCTGTACTCATACTGAAGTTATTCTTGGTATATAATAGGTCTGATTGTGTAACGAATCGATTCCACGTCGCGCTGTGTGTGAGAGAGAGAAGGAGAGAGGGAGAGATCTGCCTGTGTTTGGAGACGGGCGAGTTTTGTTTCTAACTTTTCTATTTATATTGTGTTTCAAGTTGTGAATTAGAGTCTAGACTATACTTTATTTGACTGGTTGTGTGTTGTTGTAGTAACAGCTGAGCGACTCGTTCATAAGAGCCGATTCATTGCCGTGAGCGTGAGTCGAATCGCTCACGTCTTGCCATGAGTCTTGCGTGGTACAGTACTGTACTGTACATGTTCGCAAAATATTTGGTATAGCGCCCCTAGTGGCGAAGTACCCAGCGGCCGCCACTGGTGCAACACGTGCAAAGCTTGACCATAATTATGTTTTGGTGTCGTTAATGAAGGTGCCAGAGATCTAAAAGCTCACATGGACACAAAAAAAGATAAAAAATAAAGCTGTGCGAGGCGAGAGTTTGACAGAAAGGTTGACAGAATTTATTGAAGTATGCAGCTATACAGAGAGAGAAAGAAAATTATTTAAAACTATTTTAATGCCTCAAAATTATGTTTTGGTTTGATTTATGATGACATGAGATGCTTATGATACAATCATTCCAAGGATTATGTGTGTAATACATTTGTTTTGTACACTAAATTGCAAGTTATGCAAATGTTAACAAATCTGAAACTGCATAGTGCACTTTTAAATTAGTATCTTTGTGAGGTTACTGTTTTATAATTGACATTACATTGAAAATATACAAATACATATTTTTTAAAGCTGGATTTTTTTGTAATACAGAAGAGGTATTATTTAGAACATTAATTCATTTATTTTGTCAAGTAAGACTTGAAAAGAGATATTATTTTGTTATAGGTAATAAAGCATGTTGAGTAACTTTGGTTATAGAGATATATTATTTTGTTAAGTGTAAGTGTTAATATGTTTGCGTGTAACTGCACTTTAACTGTTCCACAGTAAGAGGGCGCTACAGGCGTAAGGAGACGCAGCTATTGTAGCTGACGTCAGGTAGCAGGTATAAGGGATTGTTCCCTCCCCCTCTGTCTCTCTCTCTAGCTCTCACGGAGAGCAGGTCTAGTGGTGCAATGTACATATGTGTAATAAACCACGCCAGTTAAGGCTAAAGAAGACCTCGTCGTCATGACCAGTTATTGCTCCCCATGTGACTCTGTCAACAGGTTATGGGCCCAGACCACGGAAGAGCAAAATAACGATAGCTAGTTAGCTGAAAAGTTTAGGCTAGTTTAGCAGCGGGAAAACCGTGGGACACTAAAGCTAAGCTAACGGGCAGCTAAGCTAAGCTACAATCAAAAGATGGCGACCAGAGGCAGAAGCAAGTGGCCCACGTTTGACGGAAGGGCAGAAGAATACAAGCTCTGGGAAGAGCGGATGTTGTGCTGTATGCACGGAGTGGGGCTGAAAAAGAAAATGTTTACGCTGAGTGTTGAAGCTGAACGCCGACGCATATTGCAAGCTAGCACCACTCCTAGACAACACGAGCTTGGGGCTGATATTCCGGGACACAAAGGACAAAGGCCGAGAGAGTCTAAAAGTGTTAAGAGAACACTACATCGGCAGAGGTAGGCCCCGGATTGTATCCCTGTATATAACTTTTACCACACTCAAGAAAGCTAACACAGAGACTGTGACTGAATACGTCATCAGGGCGGAACAGATCATCAAGGCGTTCAAGAGTGCAAGAGAAGCACCAAGCGATGGACTAATGATGGCGATGGTTATGAGGGGACTACCGGAGATGTATAAACCATTCACACGGCTGGTGACGCACAGTTCAGCGGACATGTCACTGAGGGAGTTCAAGGCCACGCTGCGGAACTTCAAGGCCTCAGAAGACTCAGACCCGGTCGCCGAGGAGGCGGGAGAAAGGGTAATGAAGGCCGGGGCAGCGCCAAAGAAAAAGACCGGACCCCTGACGGAGATGGCGTGTTGGCAATGTGGAGAAAAGGGTCACCGAAAAGATAAGTGCATAAAAACTGTTTGGTGTAGTTTCTGTAAAACTTCGGGACACGCAGACAGAGTGTGTAGGAAGAAGCGCGAACAGAGCGCTCGGTACGCGCACGTGCAAGATGGCGGCTGTGTGCAAGATGGCGGCAGCGGTGGACGTGAGGCGAGTCGAGACGACGCCCGGAGAGCAGCGGGAAGAGAGGCCTTCACCTTCGGGGCGCAGACAGCATACGCCGGCAGCCAGTCAACGCAGCAGCAGCAGGTCCAGAGGAAGGGACTGATCGTAGACACACGTGCGTCGTCCCACATTATCAACGACAGGAACCGATTCAAGTACTTTGACAGCACCTTCGAGCCGGAGAGACACAGCATGGAGCTGGCAGACGGGAAGCGCACTTTCGGGTTGGCGCAGGGGAGAGGAGACGCACAGGTATGCCTCATAGACAGTGAGGGTGCATAGTGACATTGAAGAACGCCCTCTACATACTAGTGTTGTCAAAAATATAGATTTTTCGATACATATCGATTCTGAATATTTAAAACAGTTTCAATACTAATTTCCCGCAATATCAATACTTTCTGCACTATCGATTACATTTTTTTTTCTTTTTTTTTTTTGTCACCTTTTATTTTACAAAAAGTTATGTTTGGTGAAAGTTAGATTTGCACTTTATTAATCCCAATAGGGAAATTCATTCATGTTTGATGATCAAGAGGCACCTTTTATTTGTTTTAAGTGAAGTTTGGTGAAAAAGCAAGTTATTGCACTATTAATCCCAATAGGGACATCAAGTCAAGTCAAGAGTTTTATTTGTCACGGCATACAAGTATACAATGAAATGCGGGTGGTCTTGCCCGCAACGATGTGCAATACAGTGGTACAACATATAATAGAATCCAATAAAAAACAACATTGTGCAATAAACAGGTAACAGGTAACATGGTGGGACATCTCGGTATCTGTACATAGTTATTTACAGGACATGCTGGGTCCTTTGGTAGTGCAATACACTGTTACTGTTGTTATACTATTTTTAAAGTGACCTTTCCTTTTTGGCCATAAGTGTGGGCGTGTGCGGCATGAGTGTGTGCCTGCTCATGTTAAAGTGGCTGCTAGTGTGTGAGCGTGCACAGCGTGCATGTCGTGTGTGTGCTCATGTGTGCTTGTGTGTGAGAAGTTCAGTGTTCTGTGGCACTCAGTGTTCATTGTTCAAGGCTCTGATGGCCTGGGGGAAGAAGCTGAGCCGAAGCCTCTCTGTCCTAGTAGCTGGGGTTCGCAGGCGTCTGCCTGACCTCAGCAGCTGGAACAGGCTGTTATTGGGGTGGTGGGGGTCTTTCATTATTCTGCAGGCTCTGGATTTGCACCTCTTGTTGTATAGAACCTGCAGGGGAGGTAGTGCAATACCCGTGGTACGCTCGGCTGAGCGCACCACTCTCTGTAGGGCCTTCTTGTCCTGTGCCGTGCTGTTTCCATACCAGGCAGTGATGTTTCCAGTCAAGATGCTCTCACATTTTTCCTCTTTGTTTGATCAAGAGTAACCTTTTATATATATATTATTATTATTATAATTTTTTTTAAATGAAGATTGGTGAAAGTTAGGTTTGCATTTCAATCCCAATAGGGAAATTCATCTTGGTTTGATATTTTTTTGTCAAATAAAAACAAAGGTTATTTGAATGAGTTCTAGTTTTCAAAAGAAAAAAATCGATTAAAATCGTAAATCGTATTTAAAAAAAAAAATCTGAGATTTTATTTTTAGGCCATATCGCCCAGCCCTAAAACAAAAGGTTTTAAACATGTTATATTTCTCTTCTCTTATAATACCAGAGAGAAGGTGAGGAGAATCGACCAGCAACTAAAGCTAAATAAAAGAAAAAAAAATTAATAAAGAAATTTACATTTTAACACTTTGATTGCCATGGTTAAATTCATGATATACCATCCCTTGCCAGCTCTATTTAACATGGAGAAGTTCCCCTTCTTTGCAGGGCTATAACTTTTTAAATTCTATTGCTAGATTGCCATTATTAGGGCCCATTCAATGTCCTATATGTATTGTTCATGGTGTAGCAACGTTAAACTTTTTCATTCACATATTCATACTAAAATATGGTCTAAAGTATAAGTATGTTTTCATCTCTTTCTGCAGCTTTCTCCAGAACGTGATTTATAGCCCCAAATGCATTATATTGATGATCAAATACAGTTTGGTAGGAATCTGTGCGAGATAAAAAATTTCAACTGGACGTACTTCTAGAATTGACTACACGTCATCTGATGTTGACCGGATGGGCGAGGGGGCGTTTATAATTCTGTGGGCAACGTTATACCATTCATCTAATGTGGGTCATATGTTCATCATAGCAGTTTATATCGAACACGGTAATACTACATGCTAAAACTCAACCCAGTCTCCTCGGGCCGTTGGGCGATCAGCGTGGAGTAGACAGTTTTCAATTATGGGATGTTGAAATGCCCGATCTATTTCCAGGTTGTATAATAGTATATACGTCCAAATCATGTTGTTTTTTCGAGTTATTTCCACCGATCGATGTTCACTGTGTGAAGACAGAGTCTCTCTAACATTAGCGAGTGCCCGGACCCCATATGGAGTGAGTCCTGCCGGTTCAAAGGTTGACATCCGGTTTCGATCTGCCGATCGGCCACCAGATGGCGCTCTTGAACCGCTAGAGGGTTGAGAGGATATCAGCACTGTGTGTCAAGGCTGCGGTGGGGAAATATGATTTCGATCACAGATTTTTGAATCAAAGACGAGTTACGGCGTCCTCGGCAACTTGAGCATGGCGGGGAATGACGAGTTCCGGCGTTTTCGGCAGTTAAAGTGTTAAGATTAAAATCTTTTCCCTGTGGTATCGAAAATGGTATTGAATATCGATACTTTTCAAGGTATCGTATCGAAGTTAGAAATTCCAGTATTGTGACACTACTACATACCCTCGTTCCCCCAAGAACAATTTTCTGTCAAATCTGCTACTGCAAACAGTGCCAAAGTGTTCTTCAAGGTAACAATGTTCTTGTGGAGCCTGACGGTACGAGATTTAACATTGAGGTGTACAATAAAATGTATTATCTACAAACAGAATGTAATGAAAATTATATGTGTAATGTCAGTCATGATATTCAGACATGGCATGAGATCATGGGTCATTGTAATTACGAGGATATACTGAAGCTGCAGGCGGTAACAGTAGGCATGCACATTAACGGACATAACAAAGAATGTGATGTGTGTATAGAGGGAAATTTCACTCAAACAAGGAACAGAGTTCCCACAGAAAAGGTAAAGACACCACTTGAGCTAGTTAACACAGATCTAGCCGGTCCAGTAAATAATGAGTCCATAGGTGGCTTTAAACACACTCCAGGCCACAGAGAAATTCCTTGCAGATGTAGCTCCGTATGGCAGTGTAAAATGCTTAAGGTCCGACAACGGAACAGAGTTTACAAATAGAGAGTTTCAGTCACTGCTGAGAAGGAACAAGATCAGACACAAGACGTCCTGTCCTTACTCCCCGCACCAGAACGGGATAGCCGAGAGGGAAGGGCGCACTCTTTTCGAAATGGCTAGGTGTAAGCTAATAGACGGTAACTTACCTAAGAGGCTATGGCATTATGCGGTCCAAGAAGCAGCTTACACCAGAAATCTGTGTTTTAACAAGCACACAGGCACCACCGCATATACAGCACTGACAGGAAAAGGTGTGATCTAGCCAGTATGCAAAAGTTTGGGTCAGTTTGTTATAATTACCAACAGGATAGAGGAAAAACTCAAGTCCAGGTGTGAAAAAGGACTTTTTGTAGGGCATGACAAGGGCAGCCCCGCTTTTCTAGTCTATTATCCCGGTAAGGGGAAAGTGCAAAAGCACAGGTTAGTAAAGTTTGTCACAAAGACAACATGTGAGAACGAGACACAGACACAGGAGCCAGAGCTGGACTCCAGGGTAGGGTGTGAGAAAAGAGAGACACCACAGCCTAGTGTACTGAGCACAGACATGCAGACAGACTGTCAACAGCCAACAGAGGATAATGGTGAGAAGCACCCTAGGGTGATGTCACGTGCCTCATGCAGTGGGAGATATCCTCCCGGGAACATAAACCCCCAAAGTATCTGAAAGACTATGCCCAGAGAGAAAGTGACGAGGATGACAGTACACTTACCAGTATAGATTACTGCTACAGAGTAGTGAGTGGTGTACCTCAGACGTTTAAAGAGGCCATGATATCCCCTGAGTCAGAAAAATGGGAGAGAGCAATAGATGAGGAGATGAGGTCCCTAGAGGACAATCATACTTTTACTCTAACAAAGTTACCCAAGGGTAGACAGACAGTGGGAGGCAAGTGGGTGTACTCAATCAAGGAGGGTATTGAAGGGCAGGACAGGTACAAGGCCAGGTTTGTAGCTAAAGGCTACAGTCAGAGGGAAGGAATAGACTACGTGAGACATTCTCCCCTACAGCCAATCTGACCAGTGTACGGGTAGTTATGCAGAAGGCAGCCGAAGACGACTTGATTTTACACCAGATGGATGTGAAGACAGCTTACCCATTGATAGAGAAATATATATGGAACAACCTGAAGGTTACGAGAAGAAAGGAGAGAAGCTAGTGTGTAAGCTAGAAAAATCCATTTTTACGGCCTGAAACAGTCTGGGCGAAATTGGAACGAGATGCTTCATTCATGTCTAATTGAAGATCATTTCATACATAACCCAGTAGACCCCTGTGTTTACACAAAGGAGTCAAAAGAGTCAGGGAAAGTGATAATTGTGATTTGGGTGGATGATTTGATCATCGCAGCAGACAACACTAGAAACCTAGAGCAGGTGAAAGGTATGCTCTCCACCAGATTAAAAATGAAAGACCTAGGTAGGTTAAAACCTTTTCTAGGCGATCTAGAAAGCTGTCCATTGCTGGTGAACAGCCACATGAAAGAGCTCCCGGTCGGTGAATATCAAGAAAAGGAAGTAAAATTATTCAAAGCGAAAGAAAAAGTGACAATTCAAGGATATAAGAGAGGAGGAGGGTTGAACACGAGAAAAGGAGAGAGAAAAGCATCCCCAGAAGGAGTACAAATGGTGGTGCTGGAGATGATTCAGACTAGCATGCCGCAGTGGGCAGCTAGCATACAGGCTAGCATACAGGCTAACATACAGGCTAACATCCTGCAGATCGCCCAGGACATGGCTAACAAGCTAGCTAACCAAGCTTTCCAAGCTAACATACGGGCTATCCAAGCTGGCACGCGGGCCTGGCTGGAGAAGGAGCTGCAAGCTAACATTGAAGTCAACACGAGGAATACTTACCCCTCCAACCCGCCAACGGGGGTTAAACTGGGTTAAAAGAATTACCTGGGAAGTGCCAATTGTCATTAGTCTTCTTTTATATTTTTTTCTTCTGAGTTATGTTAGAATAGCAGTTGCTTTAAATGTGCACATGGACAAATATGAAGGACAAGAATTCAAAATGTTGGACATGAAGAGAGGCTTGGAGAATCTCTTTTGGGGGATATCTCCGTCTCTGGGGGGGGGGGGGGGGGGGCTTCTCCAGTGGCAGGGCTGATCCCCCCCCAAACCGCCAATCGGGGAAAGAGTGCTAAACATATAACCATTTATGTTCACTTAATTTTTCTTATTTTATTGTTAGTTAAATTTTTCATAAATATATGCGGTGATGTCAGTGACATGGGAGGTACAGAGGTGGGCAGGCTGGGTTCAGTGGGGGGGGTGTCGCGGGGAGGGGCCATCGTTCCGACGCTTTGACCCGAGGGAGGGGGGGCCTTGCGTGTTGTGGGATTGGTGTTGGGGGGTGGGGTTTCCTGGGGCCCTCGGACGCCGTGGCCTGGGCGGTCTGGTCACCGGGCTGGGGGGGCACCGGGCTTGGGGTCGCAGGGGGTCGGGGGATCATTGAGGCGTGGTGCTTTGGCCTTCTGCGGGTCTGGGCTTGGGGTCCTCGTGGGCTGGGGGCCTGGCGGTCGGGCGGGGGCGGGTGGGAGCTCTAGGTGCTCGGCTCCGCGCATGGTGGACTAGGATATGGGGGTGTTCTGTTTCTCAGGGAGGAGGGCGGGAGGGAGGGGTTTCTCTCAGGGGGATCAGAGCGGCTCGGTGGGCGTGGGGTGGGGCTCTCGGTGACATGGGAAATAGCGGGCTTGGCTCGGTGGGGAGGAGTCCCCTATCCTTTCCTCTACTGGGCTGGCCCAATTGATTCAAGGGACACGTGTAGCCGGGGGCCCGGGGGGGGGGGACGTAGGGGGAGGGGGACCATTGTTTCCGCCGTTTGGCCCGGGAGAGTGGGGTCTTGGATGTTGTGGGGTCGTCGGCCGTGGGGTGGGGTGCTGGGTGGCATGGGAGGTAGCGGGCTTGGCTCGGTGGGGGGGAGTACCACCCCTCGCCCCTCTACTGGGCCTGGCCCAACCAAATTCAAGGTACCCGTGTCGCTGAATACTCGGCCACGTGTGAGACGGCCCTGGGATGTGGAGGAGCCCTGTTTCTGGGGGTAGATGGCGGGAGGGGGGGGGGGCTCTCTCATGGAGGTCTGGGAGGCTGAGCGCAGCCGAATTCAAGGGGCCCAAGTGGATGTACTGTTGTGTTGTTGATGTCATTGTAGGTATGCTGTAAGTTAGGCCTGCCGCGATAAGCAATAAATCGATTAATTGCCGCGATAATTAAAATGAATGCAATGATTTTGACGGGCGCGATTAATTGCTATTTGCGCGTTTGTTTTAATGAGGCGGAACCAGTCCAGTACCCCTCGTCAGTCACTCCGTGTGGGGGGCCGCTGGCCTTACTACAGAGCACAGCACGGGAGCTCCGTGGGGCACTAGCAACGCCACATATAGCTTAACTACATTTCTCAATAGTGTTGCTCCTTTTAACCAAATAGCGTTCTTTGTAGTGTAACGTTAGCTATTTTTAGACCCAAGTAGTTACTCGCTACTGCCCGGAGAAACTGGACTGCTAAATAAAGATTAAAGATCTAGTGTTGATGCTCATTCAATGCCAACAACATTAGCTAAATAGCTAACAAACAAAATACAACGTATAGCATAGCTACAACACAGAATAACGTTAATACAATTACATGCATCATTGTTTACAATGAACGGGTGGGACTAGTCAAAGGACTGGACACGGGGACAAGTTAAACATGAATACATTTATTATAACAGGTAATCGAGTTGCGCTCCCGTGCCTACGCACCACAGGGCTATTCTATTCTATACGGCTTTGACGCTTCCTCCTCATCGTTGATTGCCTGTAGTAGCTGCATCTAACGTTAGTAGCCAACGTTAAAACTAACCTAAAGTTAGTTGCTCACCAACAATCTCAACATTTGTTTTATCATTAGCTCAAAAACACAGAACCGGACGAGATGCTGCTAGGATAATAACAACAATACTTCCGCTCCGGTCGGTGGGCTTCAAAATAAAAGTCTAAAACCGGAAAAGACGGAGCGGTGGGCTTCAAAATAAAGGTTTTGGGAAATAAATTTCTCAAAAAAAAATTCTCTAACCGGTCGCAATAATATCGCTTATCGCGATATTTTCGGGGGCAATTAATCGCCCAGCAAAATGTGTTATCGTGGCAGGCCTACTGTAAGTGTTGTTTGTCTATAAATGTTAATAAAAAATGTAAGTAAAAAAAATTACATTTTCTAGGCATGGACTTCGAACAGTCTGCCAATTGTGTACAAATATCCCAGAAGATATATGTGGAAAAGCCTATAAAGATAAAGTACTGTCCCTGGAGACACAGTATAGCTGCTGTGACCTGCGCGCCGCCATCTTGGAATCCCCAATGACGAAGAAGTCATTCTTCTTCAAAATCCAGTTTCAAATAGATTCATGTGCTCAAAAGATCAGGGCCCTCATTCATCAACGTGTTCTACGCACAGATTTGTGCTTACCCTGTGCGTACGATCATTTCTAAGCAAAGAGTGGGATTCATCAATTTCAACTTTAACTTAGGCTTGTTCGAGATGGGATAGGCGGACGCAGATCTGCGCAGGTTTCACTACTGCCTCGCCAAGCGCGTTGCATGACGGTTAGAATGTTGTCCGACTTGCTCTGAAAATCTGACGAGGCGAGGCGTGGAACTCCCGCGGGAGCGAGCCACAAGCAGCCTTCAGAGCGAGGCGCCACAGTACCTCTCACTCGGCTGCTCCCGGTTGATTGATGCAAAACAGAATTATTCAGCAGTGTGTTGTGTGTGCGTGCACCCAGGAGCGCGCAACAAGATGGTATACATTATGGTATATGAATAGTATATTCCACTATAGCAGTATATGGTGTGCTGTACATTTGAATCTGATCTAATTTTGCACACGGCCATCGCATTATAATAAGCTGGACAGGTGTGTAATGTGTGTGTGGTGACGTGAAAGCGTATCTGCCATGCGAGACTAGGCGAGAGGCTCTTGTGAAATCGGCAGTGTCCGCCTTTTTAACTCCTCCCCCGGCTTCACTCGGCTACTCTCGTCTACTAGTCGAGGCAAACCGAAATCCATCTCGAACAAGCCTTTTAGCAATAGCCAGGCGGCTAGCTGTGGTAAGTGGCGTCATCAGGCTTGTTCGAGATGGGATAGGCGGACGCAGATCTGCGCAGGTTTCACTACTGCCTCGCCAAGCGCGTTGCATGACGGTTAGAATGTTGTCCGACTTGCTCTGAAAATCTGATGAGGCGAGGCGTGGAACTCCCGCGGGAGCGAGCCACAAGCAGCCTTCAGAGCGAGGCGCCACAGTACCTCTCACTCGGCTGCTCCCGGCTGGGAAGCGACTTGCTATGGTCGGGCAAAGCGCCTATTGGCTCAGAAAAGTTGTCAGTCACCAGCCACGTGACAGCCAGGGAGTTATGAGACGTTTGATTGATTGATTGATTGAAAACTTTATTATGTTATGCGTTATCAATCATCATATCATCATGATAAACTTCAAGCTGTTAGACACACACATACACACATGCGTCGTCTGTTTTGCCTCAATACTGTATATATAATTCTGTTTTGCCTCAATATACACAGTATACATATATATATTGATGCAAAACAGAATTATTCAGCAGTGTGTTGTGTGTGCGTGCGGCCAGGGAGCGCGCAACAAGATGGTATACATTATGGTATATGAATAGTATATTCCACTATAGCAGTATATGGTGTGCTGTACATTTTAATCTGATCTAATTTTGCACACGGCCATCGCATTATAATGAGCTGGACAGGTGTGTAATGTGTGTGTGGTGACGTGAAAGCGTATCTGCCATGCGAGACTAGGCGAGAGGCTCTCGTGAAATCGGCAGTGTCCGCCTTTTTAACTCCTCCCCCGGCTTCACTCGGCTACTCTCGTCTACTAGTCGAGGCGAACCGAAATCCATCTCGAACAAGCCTATCGACTCCGTGCTTACGTCTACGCACAGGTCAGAGCACACTTAGCTGACGCCCAGTGGTAGAATATCGTTACTACGCATAAGCACTCCTCAGTTCTGCATTAGTTTCAAGGCGGAAATAAGCTTCCGTGCATTAGTGTTCAACTTCTGTATGACCCGTAATTCATTATAGTTCATTGTAAAATAGCGACAGTAGTGTAATTATAACGGGCTCACACGCGAACAAGAGGTTGGCCTGCTTGTTTGGCATGGGGGGGCAGACGCAAAACACCAACCTCCAAACGCGATTAGATATTGTTTCAAATAAAAAGCAAATTATTTTGTGTCATGTTTCCAAATAAGATTGCTCACGAAATGCTTTCTACTTCAATTTGTTGGTTAGAATAGACGACCTCCGTTGAAACTTCACTGAGACTAACAGTCTATTTGTGAGCTCCCGCACAGATGTGATGATAATAATAATAACAATAATAATAATAGCTTCATTTTATATAGCGCCTTTCAAGAGACCCAAGGTCGCTTTACATAGATAGGGGGGGGGGGGGGGAATAACAAAGTAACAAACATAGTGGACAGACACACAACATATATATATGATGATGGAATTCATTCAAGATCCTCTCCACCCTCGGGTCTTTGCCACCGGCACGGTCCATCGTGATATTGGAGATGGATCGAGCAATAGACTGTTACTGTAGCTGTCAAAGCTCCATCACAAATGCAGTTATGTGAATAGAAAGGGATTCCACTCAGTCAATGTTGCGATGCGCATTTGCCTGATACATGTTATTGCTGGATGCCGGGAGGAAGGCGATGCTGAATGTTTTCAATTCATTAAATAAAACGGATACTTTTTGCAAGGGTTTACTGACTGTCATACAAATAATCAACCAACTACATACTGTAACTTTTCAGTGCACGTTCTTATTTACATTGTGACAACAGCCTTGTGAGTTCCCGCAGTGACCCGCACACAGACATGATGGAATTCAAGTTCATGTTTGTATTGATCACATATAGGCAGGCTACACATGGCGTATCTGCTACATCATACATGGCAGTAAGATTCATTGTTCTTGTATATGCTCTCGTATTATTGTTTATATAGGCTACCCAATACTGACATCAAAATAGATTGTAGTATGCCTCTAGAAATCATATGCAGCAGGTAGAGAATTGACGGGAGATCCATCGCGATTTGGAATAAAATTGAGGAGAACTTTAATCCCTGGGTATTAATCAAACAACACGGGAAAAGGCAGTCATATTCCAGCGCGGTATTTATTAGTGTTTGCGCTGCCCAGGCAGCAATGGTTAATAGATATCATATCCGACATCACCGTAAGTGTACACGTCTGTCAGCCTGTCTCATGACACGCTTCACTCGGCTTAGTCCATTTTTCCACATTTCATGGGTGTATTCCATTACCGTATATGGTTAATCGGGGCGTTTCTGGTATGCAAATACTTAAAACAGTGCACGAGCTCAAACGTAGGATCAAAGTCATATTCATCATGACAGGTGTGCGTAGAACCTGCGTACGCACGTGTGATGAATCCCGACTTCCCTGTGCGTACACTCATTCTAAATTATGTGCTTACGTGTGGAAATAGAACATGTTCTACGCACACGTTGATGAATGAGGGCCCAGGAGAGGAGAGACTGGGAATGACATACAAAAAAGGACACAAGGCGGATTTGAACCAACAATTTGAGACGCAATGTAACCAACAATGTCCAAACACAAATTGGAAGACATCACACAGAGGCAACCATGCAAACTGCTCATTGGGAGCAGTTAGGGGTTAAGTGTCTTGCTCGAGGACAATCAGGAGGTGGAATTGAACCGGGATGAGCCACTGTCTCACCCAAACAGTATTCCAATTACCTATTGGTCTATTCATGACAGCATAAAAGACCATCATAGACCTGTAGACCGATATACCTTTGCAGTGGAATTGTGTTGCTAGGGAAGAGATTGGGCCCATGTTTATTTCCTTTGAGGACGGATCACACAGTGTTCAGCTCTGGGAGACAACGCTACTTCTCACAACGTCTTTTGTCTCCCAGTGGTAATGGGGGAAGCCATTTTCGGACATTTCTATGATGACACTGACTCTACCTTCTTGTAATTCTAGTCAGCTATTGATGTCAGCAAACACAGTGACAGGAAATTAACTGGGGTCTATTTAAAATGTCTATCTGACATCATGTTTGGAAAACGTCTATATTGCCACGTTGCTTATTTCTGTATCTGTCTCTGCTTTTATGAGTTCCATGTGAGGTAACTCTGATTTCCCTATCTATCATTTTTCAATTAAAAAGTGCATTCATTACAACGTATTAGATTAGGAAAGCTATGCTTTTGAGATATGACTGTAGCACGTGGCGATTTCTTCTTTGTCTGTTTTTCTCTCTCTCGTTTTTTTTAATCTGTTCTTGCCGTATGCTGTAGCAGCGGTAAATGTTGAACTCTCAATCTGTCAAGATGCAATTCAATAAAAAGAAGTTAATTAATCAGTGAATTTAGTAAAACGTTGTGGATTTTCAGGCAGACCTGTGTGGTGACTCAGTGAGATTCTGCTTTCTTTCTTTTTTCTTTTCTCGCTCTATGTTCATGTAACTGTCACTTAAACTAAGGCTGGTAAATATTGTGGAGAGATGGGAGAGCGATGGAGGGAGAGAGGAGGAAGAGGGACAGAGGGAGAGAGAGGATGGTTAGAGGGATGGAGAGAGAGAGGAAGGTTGGAGGGATGGAGAGAGAGAGAGGAAGAGGGATAGAGAGAGAGAGGGGAAGGTTGGAGGGATGGAGAGAGAGGAAGAAGAGCGGGGGATTGATAGATGAGGAGGAAGAGGGATAGAGAGAGAGGAAGGTTGGAGGGATGGAGAGAGAGAGGAAGAAGAGCGGGGGATTGAGAGAGATGAGGAAGAGGGATGGAGAGAGAGAGGAAGGTTTGAAGGATGGAGAGACAGGATGGATGGAGAGAGAAGAAGAGAGATGGAGGCATGGAGATGTGGAGAGATAGAGAGGAATAAATAGTCCCACGAATCCCCCCACAACACCACCCCTCTCTCACGTCAACTCCTGACTGTCTGCAATAAAAGTCTGGATGCAACAGAATGTCATCAAACTCAACAGTGACAAACCTGAACTCCTTCTCATCGGCTCCAAGTCCACCCTCAGCAGAATCAACAAGCCCCCACACTCCACCATCGATGGCACCGCTGTCTCCCCTTCCTCCCAGACATGCAGCTGTGGGAGAAATTGAACCCCGATCAATGAGTGTAGACAATCAGGTGAACTCAGATGATAAGGTTTATTAGCTTACATGGAACCCAGGAGAATTGGCGTGGAGAGACCCGGCGAAACCCCTGGCCGGGGGGTTCCTAAACGGGCTCCTTGAGACAGGGGAAACGATGGTCTTTATAGGTCATGGCAATGGGTGTGTCCAGGTGAGGGGGACAATTGGATTGGATGGGGGGGGGGGTGAGTTAGGGAAAGGAGAGGGTAGGCTTGGCCATAGGTCGGTGTTGGTCAGGGTTGTATTTAGGAGAAGGAGGAGGGGGGGGAGTTAGTGGGACAATAGGTGGGTGGTAGAAGGGTAGACAGAAACTAGTATATTGGGAGGACAGTAGGCTGTGGGGGAGGGGGGAGATACAGTTATTCCACACAGCCTTGGCTTGATCCTCGACCGCAACATCTCCCTCCAGCTTCATATCTGCCAAATAGTAAAATCCTCTTTCTACCACCTTCAGATCAGGCCCTCTCACGCATGCTCCCTGCTGCTGACACTGATCCACGCCTTCATCTACTTCTGTCTTGACTACTGCAAGGCATCAGTGCTGCTCCATCAGTAGACTCTAACTGGTCCAGAATGCATCCAGCTTACCCACATCCCGAATCCTGCCACCACATCAGCCCAGTCCCAAAATACCTTCATTGGCTGCCTTTCTCTCATGGCATCAACTACAAAATCCTGGTCTTCACCTACAAAGCTCTTCACCAACTGACCCCCCCCCCCCCCCTACTCACTGACCTCCTCTCCCTCTACCAAGCCTTGTGGTCCCTCAGATTCACCTCAGCCTCCTTTCTATCCACCCCCAAGTCCAACCATCGCAGTGTTGGGGGACAGAGCTTTCTCCATGGGCAGCTCCCAGGCTCTGGAACTCTCTCCCCCAATACATTAGAGCAGTGGTTCTCAAACTACGGGTCGCAACCCAAATTGGGGTCGCGGGTAGGTGACAGTTGGCGCATTGGCAAGTAAAAATCCTAAATAAAATGGGGTCATGGTATAAAACAGTTTGAGAACCCCTGCATTAGAGACCCAGAGTCCCTCCCAGTTTTCTAATCCCACCTCAAGACCCATCTATTCTCCATTTCCTTTCCTTAGCCCCCCCTATCTATCAATGTGTGTTTGTGTTATTTTTGTCTGTTGTTCCAACATAATTTGAACTCTGAGCCAATCAAAGTGTGACTTGACAGCACCCACCATCTCCCACTTTCTTATACTGTACATTGTCTTCTCCAGACCTGAGTTGTGGCTGCAGTATGTGAACCACTACATAGCGACTGGATTCCTAGTCAGTGAGAGAACACTGAGAAATGGAGGGAGGGGAGATGAAACACTACTACCACCAACATCTAAGAAGGGAGATCCCCCATTGAATGGCCCTTTTAAGGTTTCTCTCCTCCACACTGCCTGTGGAGCATTTTTCCCCTATTGTTAGGTTTTAGTGAGTTTTTCCTTACCTTCGCGTGGGGTATGTCTGGGAGTGCTTGCATTCTATTATTTATTTGCATTTATTTTAAATTTGTTGGACCTTATGGTGTTCTTGTTTTGTTCTTGACTTATTGTTATGTTTCTTCTTGACTTGTTTAAAGAAGACGTGTCCGGCACATGGGGACATTAACGTGTGTTGTCGGGCCTTATGTCGCGGGTGGGGGTATATGGGTGTCTGTATGGGGGTGTGGATGTACCTGCGGGAGCCCAAGAGGAGGACGTGTCCCGGGATGGTCTGGAAGAGGACCTAAAGGCTTACCTGGCTGATATAACAGGCAAGTGAATATCGGCCTATGATGGTATTCTGCACCATGCTGTCCCTGTTTTTGTCTAGACGGAGTCCAGGAAGTCCCGGTGGGAGAGGAGAGAGCCGTCTTGGGAGGATGGTGATTTTGTGCAGAAGACAGCTACAGCAGGCGAGTGCAGGGCCAACAGGGGGGGGTAGCTTACGTAACGTCATGCAGTCTACACATGTGTGCCCTCTTTCTTACGCAGCTGGGGAGCGTAGTTGGAGGGAGCGAGAAGTGGATTGGCTGGCTGGCGTGACGGGGCGGTGCCCGGAAGTACTGGCGCTGTTGAAAGGAGGATCAATGGGGGACAAGGGCAGAACGAAACGGGAGTCGAGAGGACGGCACCAGAGGACGCGGAGCTGTAGGAGTACGAGGACACGCAACTCTTTTGTTTTGTGCTTTTTCTCCAGTGGAACAAGTTCCTATTGCTGACTGCGGTGTTCCCCCCCCGCAGTGGAACGGGTGGAGCCTCAGACAGGAGAGACATTGTCGCCGCACTGCACGCCGTGAGTAAATGGATACAAGATATCAGAATACGCGCCTGACAAGCGAAATGTTTCCGGAGTGGTAAATGAAGACATAGAGGAACAGTGACTGCATTGGAATTAGGAATATTGTTAGTAGCGTGAAGCTGAAGATTATTGGAACGGCATGCAGTAAGCCAGTAAAACTGTAAAAGATTTGAACCCAGTATTTTGGACACTCAATCCTCTGTGAACTACCTTTCTCTCTCTTTGTTGTATCATATGGAGGATATCTAATTTGTGCATTGTGACGAACCCGGGAACGGGGTGACCTTGCTATTACTGACTTTGCCTTCCATTACAGGCGGAAGGACATTATTGTACGCCTGGTGCTTGGAGCATACTAAAACACCCCAGTACGGACAGAACAGTTTTAGCCCGAAGGCATGAGGGGGTACGGGAGCGGAAGGGGGTGGCGTCCTTCCGGCCCTCACCTTCCGGCCCCGGTCATAACTAAACCTTTGTTTGTAGTGTTTGTAAACTCAGCGCTTCCACTGCCCAAACCTAGGTTAGGATATGAGAGGAGTATTCTAGGCCTAGGCCCTACCCCTAGCGGTGAGCAGCCCCCACTATTTTATCCCAGCCCCCTTAGTTGCTGTGTGACACTTAGTGTGTATTTACCTACCTATATTCCCTATAATCATTTGCCGTGGCTCCCCGAGAGATGGTGTGATATCGATACCTATTTTAGGCTATTTGCAGTGAACCGTGTTTTGAGGTGTGGTGTGATTCTAGACTAATGTTTGATAGTCATAGACCTGTGTGCAGGGAAAACGCTTTTTCTTCACGTGTGTAGTGCCTCAGGTGCGGGGATAGGTAGCGTGGGTGGGAGCAACAGTCTGGGGGTGGGTTTACAGGGCATTGAGCGCTTCCTTCTTTTAACTACCCTAGGCCTAGGAGGCGTGGGTCTTTTAAATAGGCTAACTATCAATTATTTATATAAAAATATAACCCTTGTATTAGATATCTATTTTTCCTACAATAAAAGCTTTCTTACTGATTCTCGGCGCATTCACCCGTGTCGGTTTGTGGTCTTGGGGAAATTCATGGTGGTAGGTGGGCTGACCTCTTTGGGAAGAGTATCCGTGCATGTGCACACCTTAGACTTAGACCTGGATACTTCCCATGGGGGTCTGGTGACACTTACAAATAAATTTGATTTGATTTGATTTGATCCTGAGAATCAAATATATTTTGTGCATCATGAATGAAACATAAATGCAATATTGCAAATATGACAACCCATATCAAGGCTTGATATGAATTGGAACTGCAGCTAAAAATGATAATTTTTTATTTCAACTTTGACAGTAAACTCAGGATGTCAAAATTATATCTAATTAAAAGGTACATTTATTTACAAACAACCTCATTAAAAGTGATCTATTTTATTCTCTGTCCTCACCAAATAGTTCAGCAAAGTATGCAATGTTGATGTGTGAGGTTGTTAAAAAGTTATTTAATTACATAGTCTTTAGATTATTTGATGTGAGCACAGCAGTGACTTAATTGGTATTAATCCAACTCTTTGCAGTGACAGAATGTGAAAGGCTACTTTCAGCCAACTTGCTTGGGAAGCAGTAGCTAATTAGCTGTGAGAATGTGTCATGTTTCTGTACCTACAGTATATCAGCTCTTTCAGGTGTACAGTCTCACACAGGATATTCAAATTTTGAGAGCTGAACATTCCAATAATAATGTTACAATGGCTAATTGCCAAGATCACAGTCCTACACAGAGAGTTGGACGACGTTCCACTTGTGAAAACATCTCTGTGCAAACTAATCTGTGCTCACCTTTACTCAACATTTTGGGAAATTAGCTTACCATCTTCTCCAGATAGAGACAAGAAGATAGATGGCCATGTCCGCTTTCATTCATTGTGCTAAGCTAGGCTAACGTATTTAAGCATTACATCACGCGCAGGAGTGGTTTGTGAACAATAAACCATGCCTAGGGGTGGTCGTTAGGCCCGAGGTGCAGCCGAGGGTCGTTAGACCCCCCTAGGCATGGTTTATTGTTCACAAATCACGACTGCAAGTGGTGTAAAGTTTTTATACAACTGCCACATTCATCCAACCTTATTTCTATACAATAAACACACATTAATCGAAGATTTATTGAAAAAACCATCCGCCAGAAAAAGTAGTTCCCACAACTACAAAAAAGACAATTTGCCTCCATGTGGAAGCAGATCGGAAGTGCATCCAACCAACTAACACATCCAACTGTGTATTATTGGAATGATTAAGAGAAGTTGCCTCATGTGGAAGCAGCTTGAAGTGCATCAAACCAACTAACACATCCAACTGTGTATTATTGGAATGATTGATTGAAAATTTTATTACCAGATGCAGAATGGGTACAATACAGTACGGCTCAATACACACAATTGTTAAGGGAATGCAGACCTACTTTCCATAGAACTTCATTCTTAGATGCTTCTATAGAAAGTAGGTAAAACAAATTAAAACGTTTTCTTTGCCCTATAGGAAAAAAATGTTTTCTTCGCCCTATTTTTTTATTTATTTTTTTAAACCTACTGTAGAGGGCCTAAACTTAACCAGTTGGAAACCAAGCGTACAGTAATAAAATTAGCAATCAATCAATCAATCAACTCAATAGGCCATGCTCACTTAGAACAGCACAGCACCCAGCTCTCTCTCAGTCTGACCCGCGTTGCAGACAGGAGTGTGTGTGTGTGTGTGTGTGTGTGTGTGTGTGTGTGTGTGTGTGTGTGTGTGTGTGTGTGTGTGTGTGTGTGTGTGTGTGTGTGTGTGTGTGTGTGTGTGTGTGTGTGTGTGTGTGTGTGTGGGGGGGTGTGTGTGGCGGTGGGTGGAGACTAGAGCTAGCGCTGACAGTCAGAGAGAAGGAAAAAGAAATTGAAAAAAAATGCAAATTAATCAATCAATCAAATCGCGATTTTTCTTTTGTTCTAGAATGACTCAAGACCAGGGGCGTATTTGGCACGGGGGACTTGGGAATGGGTCCCCCCCATTTTTTCAGAATGCAGTTAATGTCCCCCCCCCGTCTGACTACCTGTATGCAAAGAGTAGTAGATGGGGGTCGCATTTGCACGGGCCAAGTACCCACTCGCTAAAGTACTCGTCTTTGCATAATAATAGCTCGGGTCGTCCCCTCAGCCGAGGTGTGTGTTAAAATACGTCATCACATACGGTATAAAGAGAGATAAGATAAGACATTCAGTGCTATGTCCGACTCCTACCTGCGTGCAGCAACAACGAGATGGCACCGTCGCCCAAGAGGAGAAAGCTACTTCTTCAAAGCAAACTAAGTTTTGCTACGCTGTCGCCCGGAGCTAAACCAGCAGCAGTGACGACACCACCACGAAACAGGAAGGCAAGTAACAGCATTTTAGCAGATTTTCTTTTTTTAATATAGGCCTAATGTATTTGTCCAGATTGACTATATAGCTATAGCTATTTGCCTGTTTGTTTCTCTTGAAAATAATCGTGGTTCATAAGTCCATGATTGATTGATTGATTGAAAAGTTTATTAACAGATTGCAGAATGGGTACAGTACAGTACAGCTCAATACATAAATTGTTAAGAGGATGCAGACCTGAGAAAGACTTTCGTCTTGTTTCCATCAGGGTCCCCCATTTTCAATTCATCATATGACACACACGACATACAGATAGACAGTACTGCTACATCTATACATTTATGACATACCAGATTTTCAAATACAGTACTGTTTGTGATACTAAAAAAATCCAGAAAAAGAGTATACATTTGACATAGAAACTGTGCATTGGAGGAGGTTGGGTAGGTGGGGTGGGGCTGTACATTGGAGGTGGGGGGGGGGGGGGGGGGGGGGGTGGGTAGGATACAACCCCATTGTAATCATCCTGACAAAATAATGATGAATTGAAAATGGGGGACCCTAATGTAAACAAGACTAAATTCTTTCTCTGGTCTGCATCCCCTTAACAATTGTGTGTATTGAGCCGTACTGTATTGTACCCATTCTGCAATCTGTTAAATAAAATTTTCATTCATTCACAGATATTTGACAACACCGCAAAGCTGGTCACCTCACTAAACATTGATCCGATGGAAATGCCTCGTATCCGCAACCCTCCAAAACGTCTAACTGGTGACGCTGCAGCACATGTCCCAGCAACTTCTGTGGACTTCTTCAGAGGGGAGTTCTTCAAAATACTGGACACAGCAGATCTGCAATTCCGAGAGCGGTTTAATCAAAGAAGCTTTGAAGTGCTTCAGAAGTTGGAGGGTGTGCTTATTAGGGGAGAAAGTGATGACATTGTGGACAAGTATCCAGAGATGAACAGGAGGATGCTGGATGTTCAGCTAGCCATGTTCAAAGCAACTAACACCTATGCATCAAGCACAGAAGCTGCAGACATCCTGAGAGGCATGTTGCCTGAAGTCAGAGGTCTTTTTGATCAGGTGGAGGTCCTTGTGAGGCTGTTGCTGGTTGTTCCCTCATCCTCTGCTGAAGCTGAGAGGAGTTTCAGCGGACTCCGGAGGTTGAAGACCTGGCTTCGCAACTCCATGAAGCAGAAAAGGTTGAACAGTGTGGCAGTTTGTCATATACATCAAGAAAGAGTTGATGCCTTTGACATTAGAGAACTCTGTGAGGAATTCATCTCTGCCCATGATCGGAGAGAACATGTCTTTGGAAGCATTGGATGAGTTTAAATGTAAAAATGTCAATTTAAATAATGGAGAAGTCACTTTAAAGGAATGAGGTATATAAAGTCACTTTAAGGAAAGAACAGATGTGGCTCTTGTATAATATAGTTTAGATACATTAAGTATAATAATGACAAAGTTAAAATTGTATAGTAGTCTACATAGAAACAGGTTTGTTATATAACTTATGTACCAGTGCATAAGAGTGATTTATGTTAATGTTTTGTACCTGTAATTAAATTTGATTAAAAGTGATTGGTGATAGATAAAGGTGATAGATACATTAAGAGCTAAAATTGTATATTGTATAGTAGTGTTTCTCAGGAACCTAGCATGTATTTTTTTTTATCATGCATATCTTGTATTACTGTGTTCATAATTGCTAATTGAAGCACCATATAATAAATGTTCTTTCACCATAAACCTTTCAAATTTGTTTATTATTTGTCACAACAATACTTGTTTCTGTATGAGCTCAAAAAAAGTCAACCAACGAACTAGATTCTTGTACCGGATCTCCTCTCTGGTAAACAAGAATACCCTGAAGACTCTGGCAGGAGCACTCATTCAAGGGTACTATGACTATGCTTACCTCATGGTACCAAAGCACCTCAAAGGCGCTTAAAACGTTTATGTCACAAATGTAATGGTAAATGGTAAATGGCTGCTTTTTTATATAGCGCTTTTATCCAAAGCGCTTTACAATTTGTTACTCACATTTTTACCCATTCACTCACACATTCACACACCAACGGCGGAGGCAACCATGCAAGGTGCCAACCTGCTCATCGGGAGCAATTAGGGGTTAAGTGTCTTGCTCAAGGACACATCAACACGCTGCCCGGGAGGAGCGGGAATCGAACCGGGAACCTCCGGATTGCCAGACGACTGCTCTACCTCCCGAGCCACTGTCGCCCCAGTGTATCAGTACTAAATACCTATATGTCCCTATGCCATAAATGTCATGTATGTTGTGTATTTCATAAATGTCTATATGAATTGAAAATGGGGGATCCTGATGGAAACAAGACAAACGTCTTTCTCAGGTCTGCATCCCCTTAACAATTGTATGTATTGAGCCGTACTGTATTGTACCCATTCTGCAATCTGTTAAATAAAGTTTTCATTCATTCATTCACTCAGTGTGTCGTTTACATGGAGAAATGGCGCCACCGCTTGGAAAAATGCGGTATTGCACCCCTGGTATTAAAAAAAAAAAAAACTAGGTAGACGGCCCCCCCCCTAACCCCCCCCCCCCCCCCCCCCCCCATCGCCGTCACTCGCCACGCCCCCAAATCTGTCCCCCCCACACATTGAGAGAGAGTTACGCCAGTGCTCAAGACCCATCAATTACATCATCCAACATTGTTTAAAGGACTAACACATTCGCAGTGACAGAATCGCTTCATATTTAGTCGTTATGGCGCTATCAACATATTCATTTGATGTTGTTTTCTCCCGGAGTGAGCCGGCGGAGTGATATGTGATTCGGTTGTGGGCGGGTCCTGAGCCCAGGACCGTGGATTGTTGCCAATAAAGACGTGTAAATGGACTGTTTCAGCCAATCAGAATCGAGAAATTTGCATGCCGTTGTATAAAGCTTTCTACCTAACGCACAGAGAGGAAACTGGTAGCTATCTTCTTGTCACTCTCTGGAGAAGACGATAAGCTAATTTCCCAAAATGTTGGCGTATTCCTTTACTTTCTGGTTATATGTGATACACCCAAGTCAATGTTATAGCCACATTTCCTTTCAAACTAATGTCACAATATCAATCCCTGTCTCCTGAGCCTTTCAGCCATTGTGTAGTGTGATGTGTGTCGGGTGCCAGTATATGGTAGCCATTGCGCCTGCGTAGCCCAATGTTGCGTGCTACTGTACCAGTGGTGGTGAAGGAGGCAATTTCCACCCTACATTGTAAAGCGCTTTGAGTCTGAGAAAATGTATTATTATTATTATTATTATTATTATTATTATTATTATTATTATTATTATTATTATTATTATTATTATTATTATTATTATTATTATTATTATTAGGTCGGTTTACACATAGCAAATGCCCCCAGCAGCAGAGGAGAACTGCTTTTGTGTACTCACCAGCAGGGCCGTAGCCAGGGTTTAGAAATTAGGGAGGTCCATTTATTTTTTTTGGCCCAGACCGGCCCACTATAATCGGTCGGACACCACCCAGCCAGGGTTTAGAAATTAGGGAGGTCCATTTCTGGCTTGACTAGACATAAGGAGAGAGAGAGATGATTACAATGAACTGGTACATTCAGGTCCAGAATTGTTGGAATTCCCTGACAAAGATGTGCAAAAAGCTGTACAATTTAAACAATACCATACTGGTAATGAGCAAATAGTTGTTTATTCAATTAATGCATGGAGCTGTTCCATTTTATACTAACTTCATTCATCCATTCATTAATTTGGTACTAACTACTCGGTTCATACAGATTTCAAGTATCCAAATATCAATGATGAATATTGCATAAGGTTTACACCAGGGGCGGGGCTAGGGGGTGGCTACTTGGGCTCAAGCCACAAATGTTTTCTGAAAAGCCCCGAATCAAAAAAAAATTTTTTTTTTTTTTTTTTTTTTTGACAATTCATCATTGTTACATGAAAATATGTTTGCACCAGATTTAGCAGAAGCTAATTTCCATCTGTGGTCTATCCAGCTGCTAACTGTATTTGAGTGAGTTAAGTCTTGGTCTTGGTAGACTCAGACATCACAATCAACAAGTTGACAAAAACTTAATTCTTCCACCTTAGAAACATAGCTAAAGTACGGCCATTTATAAATCAAAAGGACGCTGAAAACCAGATCCATGCCTTTATCTCAAGCCAACTCGACTACTGTAATGCACTCCTTACCGGCCTCCCGAAAAAATACGATGATAACTATTTTATTGCAATGCACTATTGCATTATTTTATTCTATTTTACTAACTATTTTATTGCACTGCACTATGTTACTTTGTATCAGTGATAATCAAACCGTAAACAAAGACGCATATTAACACTTTCAAGGTGGTGGTATAAGTTAAAAATTGTGGTGTCGAAGTAAAAAAAATCTGTGCCCGCTGTCGCGGGCACCTATCTGGGCTAAGCCCCGGATCTCCTACAATCCTAAATCCGCCCCTGGTTTACACAGTTAATAGATCACCTGTTTGTTTTATATTCATGCTCAGAGAGGAGTAATAGTTAGATCTTTGTATGTGTGATTATATGGCAATTAAATCAATGGTGTGCTTGTTTGTTACAGCCGGCCACTAGGGGGCAGCGTCTCATTAGTAGTGCTGATCAGCTTAGATGTGACGGTCACTCACAGTAAAGTGGGCTTATTTTAGCCAACGCGATGCTGACCAAATAACGTTATCATTCATATTATTATCGACATCACCATGGCAGAGATGGCACACACAAACTACCTCAGGTTCCTCCTCCAGCTCACCGTCCCTCCTCGGCCCTTCTGCCTGGCTGGCTACCTGAGGCTGTGTTGAACTTGTTGCTGCACCTACACTAGTATTATTGTGGATGACGACGTTGAAGCAGCAAACATGTCTGTGATTTTATTATATTTTTCAGCATCCACCTCTAGTTTTCTGATTTGTTCTGCCGGCAATTTCTCTGCACCTCCTTTACGTTTGTTCTGTTTCTCCATTTTTTCCTGTTTCCGCATCTGTTCTTCTCACACGAGAAACAGGTGAGAGAGGGGGGGGGCTTATTAAGAGATGTGATTGGGCCGCAGCATAATGGGCCGGGCCGCTGTTCCCAGCCTAGTGGGGAAGGGGCTTAGTAAGAGATGTGATTATTGGGCCGGCCCAGTGTCAGTCAGTACCAAATGGGCCGGTCGTTGACCAAACGGCCCACGCGCAAATAGTTACCGAGGTCCGGACCTCGGTGACCTCATAGCTGGCTACGGCCATGCTCACCAGTCCCATCTGGGGTGACAGTTGCCAGCATTGCAAAAAGGAGCAACGCGTTACTGTAATCTGATTACTTTTTCCCAAAATGTTTAATCTAACGCGTTAATCTATACAAGCCAGTAATCTGATTGCAGTTACTTGTCCAAGTGGCTGTGCGTTACTATTTTGTTACTATCTCATCATAATGCAGGCGGAATGCAGTATTTTATTTAGTTTTCGATAGTCAAAAATACGTTTGGAGCTATTTTCCTTGAATTGGGAGTGACGTCACATGTCACGTTTTCAAAGCGTGTCTGAGCACGCAACCTCACGTGTTGTACCATGCTGGTGGGCGGTGGCTGTTATTATTATCAGGCTGACCAAAACATAGCGAGCTACAATGGCGCAGGAAGATGCTGGTAACGCTTTCTTGCACTGGAAGTTCAGTCACTACTTCAGGTTTGTGTCAGCTAAGCCGAGTGAAAAAAACATTCACGTGCGTTGCACACTATGCGGAGGAGGCAAAATACTGTCTACCGCTAAAAACAGCACATCCAATTTAAAAAAGCATCTGGAATCACAGCACAGCACGACCAAACTGATAGAAAAAAACCCTGAAGCCGAAGTCGGTGGTCCACCACCAGCCAAACAGCGAAAGCTGGATTTCAATAAAAAAACACCTGTTAGTGAGCGAGAGCTGAAGAGAATGGTCGGGAGATATGTTGTAGAAGAAATGTTACCTCTGAACACTGTTGACTCGCCCTCTTTCCGTGCCATAATAGATAAGATCCCTTGTAGTGCTAGTGCTGAGCTGCCCCGAAGAACGGCATTCTACTCTTACTTGGATACGGAATATGAGGAGATGGAGAAGAACCTGAAGGCCGCGCTAGACGAGGTTGACCATGTATCAACCACAGCCGATATTTGGACTGCTAATAACCGTAGTTATATGGGGGTGACCTGTCACTGGATCAGCAGAGCAACACTACAGCGCAACAAGGCAGCATTGGCATGTCGGAGAATCCGTGGTAGACACACCTTTGATATTATTGGTGCAGAAATTGAAAACATCCATGCATCATATGGACTAACAAATAAAGTTGTAGCAACCGTGACTGATAATGGTTCCAATTTCGTGAAGGCATTTAAAGTCTATCAGCCTGTCACTGTCACAGAATCCGATGATGAGGCGGAGGAGTCTATTCCCACTGATGATGCCACTTTTTTAGACGTGGCTGGAATCCTCTCAGCAGAGAATGAAAGTGATGGCCAGGAGGTGACTCTCCCCCCGCACTACAGGTGTGCTTCTCATACCATCAACATAATTTCTACAAATGAGGTGGAGAAATACTTGTTATCCAAAGCAGAGAGCAAAGCTGTGTATAGGAGCAGCACGGCTAAATCCACAGCCCTGTGGACCAAAGCAAGTAGGTCTACCATTGCTTGAGAGACAGTGGAGGAAGTAAATAAAAGGAAGCTCCTTGTACCTACATCCACTCTGTGGAATTATTTTTACGATGCCATAAAGAAAATCGTAGAAATACCCATGAAAGAGCTGAATACTCTGTGCACCAAGGTGGGAGTCACCTGCTTCAAAGATACAGAATACCAGTTCCTGCATAAGTACTGCACCACCATGAAGCCTCTGACTGTAGCACTGGACATTTTACAAGGTTACTGTCCTTATGGAACTTTACAACCCACACTTGAAGTGCTGATGCAGAAGACCCTCGCTCTGAAGGACACCCTCTCCAAGACGACTGCAGGCCTTCCAGATGCCATAGTGCAGGTATGTTCCACCTTTGAGTTAAACACCTTTTGCATTGCACTATTCATGAACATGGAACACCATACTGCAGTATGTAGGTTGTCAGTAGCACACAATAATAAATAATAATAATAATAGCATAGGAGGAGCAGTACCATTTAATAGACTAGTCAACTAGTCTCGCACATCCCTAAATAACAATATCAAAATATATTTCTCAGGCTATCCAGACTCGTTTTGCCCCAGTGCTGGATAACAAAGATGCCCTTCTCGCAGCTGTCAGTTGTCCAAAGTTTAAACTCCGGTGGCTGAGAGACGAAGGTAGGAAGGAGCAAGTGAAGGAGCTCCTGACAGAAGAGTGTCGCTCCTACAATGCTGGAGCACAGAGGCCTGCCAGCGTCCCCAACCCCAACACATCTGCCGGCGAAGGTGAGCTGGACTTTTTCTCCTTTGAGGCCGAGCCAGAGGAGGAGACCTACGTGGCAGAAAAGGAGGTGATGGACTACCTAAGGTCAGAGCATGAGCTTCAGATACTGGATAGGTATTCAAACATAAAGAACATTTTCTTGAAGTATAACACTCCAACCCCATCGAGTGCTCCTGTGGAGTGTCTTTTTAGTCTGGGAGGGTTGGTGCTCACGCCTAGAAGGAATAGACTTTCTGCCAAGAGGTTTGAGAAGATTCTGTTACTGAGATATAATCACTGGTTTACTGACCTCTCTCCCCTGTTTCACTAGGAACATTAGAACCATATCTGAATAGGATAGGCCTCAAAGGTAGGGTTATCTTTTGTGAAATCTATAGATCTATAGATAGGCCTACCTGCCCTATTAGTAAAAAAAATTGTATAACTCTTTATTTTTAAATTTTCACTTTTCACTTTTCACATAAGCATACAGTACATCCCTATTAGTACATTTGACTCAAACTGAGTACATTACATTTTACTCAAACTGAGTAAGATTTTACTCAGTTTGAGTCAAATGTACTCAGTTTGAGTAAAATTTACTCTGCAAAATTGACTGTGTACTCGTTGCTGCTAAACAGAAAGATTGTTGCTTTCCCTTTTGATTCATATATATGATGGTGGCAGAGCAAAAGCTCTTATTTGCCAAATGCTGTTCATTTACAGCTTAAACACAAGAGAGACTGATTGAATGTTCATAGAAATGTTTTGCCTACATGTGGTGTTATTCACCGTTTTTGTTTTGTGAACCCACTTGTTGCTGCTCAACAGTCAGGAGAGATTGTTGCTTTCCCTTTTGATTAATGTTTATTTTTTTTAACAAATGTTTTTTTTTTTCCTTTTTTAACATGAAACTAGACAAACAATACAGTAACAGTAATAATCAATGATAAGTCACAGGACAATGACATAAATAATAATAACAATAATGACAGTCCAGTAATTAAATCAAAATAAATGTAGATTAAAAGACATACAAATTATAAATACAATACATTTTGATTAATGTATATTTGATGGTGGCAGAGCAAAAGCTCTTATTTTCCAGATTTACAGTTCATTTTCATGTTAAAGAGAGACTGATTGTATGTTTATAGAAAGACATTTATAAAAACAATTTAATAGTTACAGTTGATATAATTGAATAGTTCAACCTGCATTTGTTAGGTGTTATACACTGGTTTGTGCAGAGAAACAAGTTAAAAACAATGTATGCACTTTCAATAAAGCGTTTAAAAAAAAACTGTTGTCATTCTTATGTTGTGGCAGCAGCAGGGAGGACGACGGCGACTTCGTAACCTAGTTACTTTCAAAGTAACTAAGTTACTCTGATAATCAAGTAATCAGTAAAGTAACTAGATTACTTTTTAAAGGAGTAATCAGTAATCAGTAATCAGATTACTTTTACAAGTAATCTGTGGCATCACTGATAATATCTCTCTACATAAGTGTTTAGATTCTGGGGTATTCACTATTTCAACTGTTTATAAGATAATAGAGCATGTATTTCATACTATACATAATTAGAGCTTGTAATTCATATTCCTTTCTATACATATATAGAGAATAGGTTTATCTACATCAATGTAAAGTGTCCAACCATCTGTTAGCAAATATAGAATGCTTAGTATTGAACTGTAGCAAATTAAATACACTGGTTTAATATTACATTAGAACCATATAGAACTGTTTTATTATGTCAAATGCTAGAGAAAGGAATGGCTCTGATTTAACCACTGTGAGCATGGAACCAGAGGCCACAGCACACAGAAGACCCCTGAGCATGAAGACAACTACACACCCATATTTGTAAGTAGGAGCTTTTTGGTCCTGCAGAGAAGATCTGGAGGAGGACCCAAAAAGTGCAACTCTTATTCTGTTGATCACCTCATTGGAGGAAACAATGTTTGGATGCAACTCTCATTGGCTGGAAATGGTTAACCAGTGAGGCCATGCTTTGTTATAAATAGCTAAACAGCCAGCAATTCTGGAGGTTAGATGAGCGGTTTGAACCTTCTCCGCCACCATCATGACAAACATGTGACTATGTGAGTAAGATCTTATTTGAATGTATAGAACTGAACAACTGTATATTAGATTAGTCTGTGCGGTCAATGTACTGGACCAGAAAACTGTATAACCATGTATCCATATTTGTCAATGATTAATCCCTTGTGTTGACCCTTCTTCTCTCCTCTGGGCCTCAGCCAAATAAAGTATTAAGGGAAACTATATGTTGTGGACAATTAACTAATTTCCCCCAAGCTAGTGGTGTTGGGGGAAGCCTTGTTCTATCATCTTCTCTCCATTCAGCAAACTGTGTTTAAGATAACTAACCTATGTGTATTATATGGAACGTCACAGGCTCTTTGGGCTTGAACAAAGTCTTCTAATATTGATTTCTCTCTTTGATAAGGTGGTAGATTTGGAATTTTGAAAGTGGCAACAATCACTTGTCAATACTAGCAGCAGCACAGGTCCCATGGCTTCTCCAGCTTCAGTGCCTCCTCGCAGTGGGGATGTAATGAAACACCCTATCCTTCAGTGTTAGCTATGTGGCTCTTAATAGTAGGCGACTTAAAGAAACGTATCCTCCTGTAAACGTATCCTCTCGCCCCATCTGCAAGTTATATATCGTATTTGCTTCGCGTCCCGCTCTGAGCCTTATTGAGATACCCCTTATCTCCTATGATACCTACTGTATCTCCCACGAACAACTACATGCACCCCACCTGTATGGGGCCCCGCCCCCATGGTGGCACCGCCCATATAACTGTGACTCTGGTCACCAAACACTCTTCCTCTATTTTCGTCCCAGCGTAATGGCTACGTGCACCATACGATAACTAGCAGGATGAAAAGATTAAGGAAGGTTCGTAATGTTGAGGGCTTACCGGAGGATTGTGTTTCCCTGGATTCTCCGGAGCTTGTTTTGACGACGCATGAGACCTATGCTGGTGGTTCCTCGGCTGACGGCGACGGACCGAGGGGCAGCGTACAAGGTTTGACTAACGGGTCGGCTTGTACAAAGGTGAGGTCTGTGTCAGTAGGCATCGATGTCGGTGTTGGTTGTGCTGTGGAGTATGTTTCAACACCAGGGCGACTTGGCGATCGTTCCACTGTAGTGGGCGATGTCCTGGCGATCCTGGAACATGCTGTTAACGCTAATGCTACTACTACTTTTTCTGCTGACACTGATGTTGACGCTGGAATGTCTAATAATCCCCGCCGCGGGATTCCGCTTTTCCCTCCTCTTGCCAGCTTCATTAATGAAGGTCAGTCGGTGGTGGATGTGGGGGGGTTTGCTGAGCTCTATTTACCTTTTTTACGGGTGAAGGGGCTGACGACGGGGTGCAGGCCGGGGGTACCTTGGCTAAGCAGCCAGGTAGCTTCTTTTCTGTGCCCAGGCGGGGATGAACGACGTTCCGCCCGGCCGATGCTTGATAGCATATCGCCTCGGAGGGTAGCAGTATGGACGAATGAGTGGTATACTGCTGCAGGATGGCATTTAGCGGCGACCAGTGTTATGGCTCAGCTGGCTACTTTCCTATCCAAGATGGCGTCGGGTTGTAGGTCTTTGGGTCCAGCCGACATTGTAAACGTGATTCATGTTTGTGGTGTTATAGAGATCTTGACTCAGTTGCAAGCTATAACTGCGGGGAGGATTCGGATGCTATCGACTTTGGTTGTTAGGCATGTTTGGTTGGAGCAGTCACCTCTTGGGGAAGAGGATAGGTTTTCTCTCCTCATGACTCCTTTTTCCACAGATAGTCTTTTTGGGTGTTCTGTGGAGGCGCAGGCGGTTATTGATCTGGGTCCTACACCGCCTCACGCTGTGCAGCCAGAGGTGGGAGCACGGTCTCGTCAACGACTGTGGCGAGATCCTCGACAGGCGGCCATGTTTCCCCCGCCAGTGGTGCCCTGGTTGGAGAGTCAACAGGGTATCGCGAGGCCGACAGCCTTGGCGGCCGAGGGATCGGCCATTTTGGGTGATTTCGGGTTTGGTAAACCAACCCGTCGTCATTTTGCCGGGAGCAGCCCGCTCCCCGTTCAATCCTCTCTCGGTTACCCCCGGAAGCAGGGCTCTGAGCGTTCTCCTTTGGCTGCGGGCCGCGAACCTTCATTGAAGCGTATGCGGCCCCATTCTTCGCTTCTCATGGGGGCTGGGGCTGACACCCAGTTGATGGCTGAGCCTGGGTCTGTCCGTGAGAATGTTCCGTCGTCGCATGGTTCCTACACCACAGGTTGTGGGTGGGTGGAACCTGGTGTTGCAGCTGCCACTAGCTCTAGTGGTCAGCAGGGGGACTCGGTGCCTCTTCTGTTGAATGCTCAGCAGGGGTTACCCCGGCTTCGCCCTCGCCAGGCGGGGTATCGCGCTGTTGCCTCCCACTCCCGTCAAACCGGCAGTGGTCTGCAAAGGAGAGGCGAGCGTGATTTGAGTGGTAGCAATATCACTGCAGGGCTTCGGCATGTAGGAGCCCATGGGGTCCTCATGCCTTGCATGTCTAGCTGCGGAACAACTCCTCAGCATGCGCTGGAGGGGTGTTCAGGGGGCGAGTGTGTGTCCACAAGTTTGATGACAGCTCCTCCCGTATCAAACCGGCCCTTTCTGTCGGGATCCCCCTTTGGGTGCTTTGCACGACGGGGGGGGACCGGGCCAACTATCTACTGTTCCTTGCGGCCCAGCGTCAGTTGGCGGCGGGGGCGCTGTGGGATTATGTTCACATATGGCGACGGGAATGCCCTGTGAGTCAGTGGATGCAGAGAACGTTAGAGGCGGGGCTGGTTTTGCAGTTCACACGGCCCCATCCTCCGTTCTCAGGTTTGGTGCCGACTCTATTATTAGGGTCAGACGCAGTGACAGCCCTGGCCGACGAGATCCGATCTCTGTTGGCGAAGCAGGCCGTCGTTGTGGTCCCGAAAGAGGACGCAATGTCAGGCGTCTACTCCCGTTATTTTCTGGTGCCCAAGAAAACAGGGGGGGTCAGACCTATACTGGATCTGTCTGCGTTCAATCGGTTGATTGTAGCGAGACCGTTCAGAATGTTGACCATCAAACTCCTTCTCCTTGCTGTCAGAAGGGGAGACTGGTTCACCTCCATAGACCTGAAGGATGCGTATTTTCACGTTCCTATTTTCCCTCCTCACAGGAAGTTCCTACGGTTCCTTTTTCAGGGCGTAGCGTACGAGTACCACAGAATGCCGTTCGGTTATTCTCTGGCTCCCCGCACATTCACCAAGTGCGTGGCGACGGCTCTGGGGCCTTTACATCGTCGGGGGTTACGAGTCCTATTCTATCTCGACGACATTTTAATCCTCAGCCGTTCAGAGGAGGTTGCCAGGTCTCATACTCGGCTAGTGGTGGAATTCCTCACCAGCCTGGGTTTTGCTGTGAATTGGAAGAAGAGTACCCCTCTTCCCAGTCAACAGGTGGAGTACTTGGGCTTGACGTTGAGGTCGAGACCCATGCTTGCGACCCTCTCGGAGCGGCGTCGGGAGGATCTCCGTCGCGCGCTCGGGGGTCTCCGTCTGGGAGTGACGGTTACGGCGCTGCAGGTGATGCGTCTGCTGGGCCTTATGTCAGCTGCTCACGCGGTGGTCCCTCTTGGCCTCCTCTTTATGAGGAGGATACAGAGGTGGTTTCTCTCTTTGAGAATAGATCCGGTGAGGGGCAAAGGGAAATGGTTGACGGTTCCTTTTTCGATATGGGGGGATCTCGCCCATTGGAGGAGGTGCCTCTCTCACAGGTTGGGGAGGGTTGTGTCGGACCCATGCAGTGGGGGGCAGCTGGACAGGTCATGCTGGCCCGGCTACCCTGCATATCAATGTGTTGGAGTTGAAGGCGGTTTTTCTGGTCCTCAAACGGCTCCGCCTCCTGGTGGTAGGCAGACACGTTTTGGTCAGGACGGACAATGTGACGGCGGCGGCGTATATCAACAGGCAGGGTGGGACTCGTTCCGCCCGCCTGCTCCGGGCGGCGCGCGTACTGTTGCTATGGGCATCCCGCAGGCTCCTCAGTCTGAGGGCGCTCCACGTTCCTGGTACGGAGAACGTGGGGGCGGATATAATGTCTCGGGGCGGTCTTCGTCGCGACGATTGGGAACTCCGCCCCGACATAGTCAGACGGATCTGGGATCGGTTCGGGGAGGCCTCGGTGGATCTGTTTGCGTGTCGACGTTCTCACAAGTGCCCCTTGTGGTTCTCGCTCAGTCGAGCAGATCATCCCCCCTTGGGGGTGGATGCTTTCTCGACCTTTCCGTGGCCGCCCGGTCTTCTGTACGCCTTCCCTCCGGTACAGCTGTTGAGTCAGCTGTTGGAGCGGATACGGAGGGAGCGCAGGACGGTGATCCTGGTTGCGCCGGACCGGGGCACGTCAGTTTGGTTCCCGGTCTTAATTCAGCTTCTGGTCGCTCCTCCTTTGGTCATTCCGTGGTCAGCGACGGCCCTCTCACAGCACAACGGAGTGTTTTTCCGGCCTCCGGTGTTGGGTCAACGCCTGGTGGTGTGGCTGGTGGGAGGTTGAGTCTGGAGAGGATAGATCCCTCGGTTGTTGATACCATCCGGTGTGCGCATGCTCCCTCCACTGTCGCGGTTTACGCGGGCAGGTGGCGTGCGTTCCAAGAGTGGTGTAAGGGGGGGGGGCTGGGACCCAGTCTCCTGCCCCCTGGATGCTGTTCTGAGTTATCTCCAGTCTCTTCTTGGTAGGCTGTCGGCTTCGACGGTGAGGGTATATGCGGCAGCTATATCCTCCTATCATGAGGGTTTTGAGGGGACTGTTTTGTTCAGCCACCCTCTTGTGAAGCGTTTCCTGCTTGGCGCTCGACGCGTTAAGCCGGTGCAACGATCCTTGGCTCCGACTTGGGATCTTCAGTTGGTCCTCGGTCGGTTGTCCTTGGACCCGTTTGAGCCTCTCGAGCAGGCGCCTTTGGGACAGCTGTCTTTCAAGACCGCGTTCCTACTGGCTGTCACTTCCGCTAAACGCGTAGGTGAGCTCTGTGCTCTCTCGGTACGTCCAGAGTGCCTGTCTTTTCGGACCGATTGCGGTGCCACTCTGCGACCTAATCCTGCTTTCGTGCCTAAGAATATCCGGAGTTCCTTCCGCTCCCGGGATATTGTGGTTCAGGCTTTTCGTCCTCCTCCTCACGCTAGTGAGTTAGATGCAGGCCTTCACCTGTCATTTTCCAGTCCGTGCTTTGGGGATTTACCTCAGCCGTACTCAGGGCTTCAGGGTTACCGACCAGATTTTTGTCTGTCACGGTGGGGCTCGTGTTGGTAAGGCACTGTCGAAGCAGCGCCTGTCCCATTGGTTGTGCGAGGGTATTACCCTCTGCTACACGTTGGCTGGGCAGGATCCCCCTGGGGGCATCAGGGCGCACTCCACTCGTGGGGTGGCTGCCTCTGCTGCTCTCCTGGGTGGGGCCTCGGTGGAGGACATCTGTGCTGCAGCTTCATGGTCCTCCCCGGGCCCCTTTGTAAGGTTTTACCTCATGGACATGACCGGGGGTTCTGTCTCCCAGGCGGTTCTGGGGTCTGTGGCCTTTCCTGCTTCCCGTCCTTTGGTCGGGTAGCAGGAGTGTATGGGTATGGGCCACAGTGTGTTGGGTCACACGTGGTTCCGCCTGTACGGTGTGTTCAAGGGGTTCTAGTTCCCTCTTGTTCGCATTCAGGTGGAGTTGACTGCGCCCCCCCTTCATTAGGAAGGATGGGGTGACGGGGCTCCCCGCACCCCTTGAAGTGAATGAATGAATGAATGAAAACTTTATTTAACAGATTGCAGAATGGGTACAATACAGTACGGCTCAATACATACAATTGTTAAGGGGATGCAGACCTGAGAAAGACGTTTGTCTTGTTTCCATCAGGGTCCCCCATTTTCAATTCATATAGACATATATGACATACATGACATACAGATAGTCAGTACTGCTACATCTATACATTTATGACATACCAGATTTGCAAATACAGTACTGTTTGTGATACAGAAGGAGTCAAGAAAAGGGAGTATATACATTTGACGTAGAAACTGAAGTGGGCTTACGGGTCCTCAGGGGGTACATTTGTCGGGCCTCGCGTCCGCTCTTCCCCATATCTCAATAAGGCTCAGAGCGGGACGCGAAGCAAATACGATATATAAGTATTAGTATTGGCTGAGCGTCCCGCTCTGCGCGGCCCTGAGTTCCCTCTTGAGGGATCTTTTCCTGGGACGGGATTTGGTGAGGAAGAGTGTTTGGTGACCAGAGTCACAGTTATATGGGCGGTGCCACCATGGGGGCGGGGCCCCATACAGGTGGGGTGCATGTAGTTGTTCGTGGGAGATACAGTAGGTATCATAGGAGATAAGGGGTATCTCAATAAGGCTCAGAGCGGGACGCTCAGCCAATACTAATATAACTAGGTTATCTACATAACCTATCGTTAAAAGGACACATTTACTGGTAAACAGGAATAGACGTTTTCACCATAGGTGTAAAAAAAGGAGCCAGAGTGTCTGCCTGTTCAAAGCTGTCGAGTGCTAAAAGATAGAATTCTGAGATAATTCTGTAGGTCAAAACCTGTAGCTCAACACCTGTAGCTCAACACCTGTAGGTCAACACCTGTAGCTCAACACCTGTAGGTCAACACCTGTAGCTCAACACCTATAGCTCAACACCTGTAGCTCAACACCTGTAGCTCAACACCTGTAGCTCAACACCTGTAGTTCAACACCTGTAACACAAAACCTGTAGGTCAACACCTGTAACTCAACACCTGTAGCTCAACACCTGTAGCTCAACACCTGTAGGTCAACACCTGTAGCTCAACACCTATAGGTCAACACCTGTAGCTCAACACCTGTAGCTCAACACCTGTAGGTCAACACCTGTAGCTCAAAACCTGTAGCTCAACACCTGTAACTCAAAACCTGTAGGTCAACACCTGTAGGTCAACACCTGTAGCTCAACACCTGTAGCTCAACACATCACACTGTAGCTCAACACCTGTAACACAAAACCTGTAGGTCAACACCTGTAACTCAACACCTGTAGCTCAACACCTGTAGGTCAACACCTGTAGCTCAACACCTGTAGCTCAACACCTGTAGCTCAACACCTGTAGCACTCAACACCTGTAGGTCAACACATCACACTGTAGCTCAACACCTGTAGCTCAACACCTGTAGCTCAACACCTATAGCTCAACACCTGTAGCTCAACACCTGTAGCTCAACACCTGTAGGTCAACACATCACACTGTAGCTCAACACCTGTAGCTCAACACCTGTAGCTCAACACCTGTAGGTCACACATCACACTGTAGCTCAACACCTGTAGCTCAACACTGCGCGTTGTGGCTCAAAACAACACCAACATCAACAGACCCCGGGCACAGAGGCACCCAGAGTGCAGATTAACAGGCCAGTTTACCCCCAAAGTGCTGAATAAGAGACTGATGGGAGACTGAAATGTTTTAATTTGACACGCAGCTTCCACAATGCATCAGGAGAATGGAACAACCTTGGATCCCGAGGCCATGTGATCACAATACAAACAGAATTAAGATGGTGAATAAACATATCTCACACAAATATACTCACTCACACACACACACACACACACACACACACTACACACACACACACACACACACACACACACACACACACACACACACACACACACACACACACACACACACACACACACACACACACACACACACACACACACACACACACACACACACACACACACACACACACAATTAAAAGACCTTTTCACAAAGATAATGGTAATACTAGAGGCACAATAAAAAAGGCAGGGAGAAAGATATGTGGAGAGAGAGAGAGAGAGAGAGAGAGGGGAGAGAGAGAGAGAGAGAGAGAGGAGGAGAGGAGAGAGATGAGAGAGAGAGAGAGAGAGAGAGAGAGGAGAGAGAGAGAGAGAGAGAGAGAGGAGAGAGAGAGAGAGAGAGAGAGAGAGAGAGAGAGAGAGAGAGAGAGAGAGAGTGAGAGAGGTGGTGTGTGTGGAGAGAGATGTGGAGAGAGAGGACAAGGGATAGATATGTGTGGAGAGAGGTGAAGAGAGAGAACAGGGGAGAGCGATGTGGAGAGAGAGAACAGGGGAGAGAGATGTGGATAGAGCGATGTAGAGAGAGATATGTGGAGAGAGATATAATACGAGAGTGAGAGATAACAGGGGAGAGAGAGAGATTTGGAGAGATATAATATGAGAGAGAGATAACAGGGGAGAGAGAGAGGTGGAGAAAGAAAGAGATAACAAGCAGACGAGAGCGGTGGTGGGAGGGAAAGAAAGAGGTGGATGGGAGGGTGAGAGAGAGAGAGTAGGAGAGTAGTAGAGAGAAAGAGATGAGGGAGAAGAGGAGAGAAGGACTGAGCTAATTGCCTCCTGTTAAACACTCCAATTGGATGAGAAAAATTAGACCTTCTCGGGAGATAATTAGTATTTCAGTCTTTAAGCTTTTATTGTGCCATTTAAAAAGTCCTGTTTACACATTGCCTTTGGTTACAAAGACACACCAATAATAACAATTGAACACAAGAAAACAATGTACTATTAAAAAAAAAGAATCCTGGCGTGATACAAGTGCAAAATTAGGTTTTCTCCAAACTAAAATATTTATCCTTTCAACCTCCTCAATATCCCTTGTTGGCAGATGAAGTCCAACTGAAGTCCAATTTGAGCCTCTTAAACTAGTCCTTTAAACTGTTGCTTTTTCTTCTTCTTCTCATTATTACCCAGGCCTACAACATTATGGTGCGTTCCACACCGGTCCTCCCCAACTCGTAAAGTCGGAAATTCATCACATTAACAGAGTTTACGAGGTGATAGCATTCAGGTTCTAACTTTAGGACTAGGGATGCTCGATATTGGCTTTTTTACCGATACCGATATACCGATATTGTCCAACTCTTAATTTCCGATACCGATATCAACCGATATCAACGATACCGATAATGCAGGGTCCCCCGCCCCCCCCCCCCCCCCCCCCCCCCCAAAAAAACAGGATCATTTCAGGTAATTAACATTACTTGTTGTGTAATTAACACAACATTATGCATACTTTGACAATAAATAAAATAATAATTTGTTCTTACTTGCTTGCCTGGGTAAATAAAGGTTAGAGTTATTATTATTATTTTTTTTTAAACCGATACCGATATTTTCCGATATCACATTTTTATGGCAATATTTAGGACCAATTCTATTCAAACTTTTAGGAATCCCAGTATCATATTTGTAATGATGTGTCATAGCGCTCCATGTAGAGAAGCCACAAAGGTGAAAGGTATGTCACAACTCAAAAAGTCTTATTATACTGGACAAGTACAGTACAACAAAATAGGTTTGGCATCCAACCAGAGTGAAAATGTAATAATAAAAGTGTAATAGAAATATCCAATGTGCAGGTGTATTGAACTGGATATAAAATAAAATATATAAATTAGTAATAGTGCTAACCAGATGTATGCAGTGGTGGCAGGTGAAAATTATTCTAGGTGGGGCGGTGCCATATTCAATCAGGCCCTGTTTAGACGGAAACGCTAGCAGGTGAATCCGCAAAAAAAAAATTTCGGATGTGCCTTTCTTTATATGGAAACAGCGTTTTTACGGGGTGAAACCGCAAAAAAGTGAGACTACCTTCCAGGGTGGAATTCCTAGAAACGATAAACCTTTGCGCTATCATCTAAACTGTCAAACCGCATAAAACGTTGACGAAAGGGTTGTCAAGGCTCTCGTCGCGCATACTGCTTACATCACAGGCATGCGCCAGTAACCTAGGAA
>NC_140166.1:11613547-11648547 GCF_963971535.1 Notolepis coatsorum
TCTTTAGAACCTGGTGAAACTTGTCTGGATCCTGACTGAGACCGCCGCCCCTTTCACAACTTGGCCAATGCCTGAAATAAAGCCAGCGGGAACTGGGACCAGCTGGTTTAGTGCACCCCAGTTTGTGCTATGAATTTTGAAAGGTTCCCAGTAACCAGAGAGAGTGTACAAGAAATGGAATGGAGACACAAGCCTAACCCAACCATACCATGCTAGACCATGGGCTAGCCGCAGCCAGCCTGAACATAGATAATGGAGACACAAACCAAACCATATCAAACCATGCTACATCAGTCTTAGCCTAAACATACAGTAGTTAACGGAGACAATACATGAGTCAGGCACCTCCTGTGTAATGTCAATTTACACCATGTGCACACGCACACACACACACGCACACGCACACACGCCACACGCACACACAGGGCCGCCTGGGAGAAATGCGAGGCTCTGTGCGAGATTTAAACGCGAGGGCCACCCCCCCCCCCCCCCCAAAAGGTAAAAAAATATATATATATATAATTTTTTATTTTTTTTTAATACAGTCAACATATTCTTAAATAATAGCGCTGCCCGAGGCTGGGCATGATACAGTCAACATATAGCAAGAGAGAGAGCGAGAGAGAGCTCCGTTCTACCAGTCAATATACAGTGTACAGAGAGAGAGACACATTGGAAAGAAATTGAAATGCTATTTGGCCCTAAACAGAGAGTACACAGTGGCAGAATACCTGAGCACTGTGACTGAAGATCCTTGTCTAGGTACAGACTCAGCGAGCACAGCCTAGCAGAGGGCAGACTGTGTGTGTTTAGAAAGAGAGAGAGAGAGAGAGAGAGAGAGAGAGGAGAGATGAGAGAGAGAGAGAGAGCAATGTGTGTTTGTCGTGTGTGTGTGTGTTAGAGAGAGAGCATGTATGAGAGAGATAAGCAAAGATGACCCCCCTAAAGGATATTCAACTTTTAATGAAAGAACAAAACAGAAGGAAAAGATAACTTCACAAAGCAACATGAATATACATAGATCCAAAAGGACAAAGATCAACACTTAAATCCAAAGAGAAGAGGGTCTATACCAGAGAAAACAAAGCAGCAAGGAGCCATTTGGCCGACATCAGCTAAAGGCTAGCCAGGTAGGCTACTGACACCAGGCCACACACAGCTTTGGCCAACGGCCCCAACACGCTACCCAAGCTACACAAACGACCAAGACAATGAATTCACACCACAGCACATGTCGTATCTCCAAATGTTGTGAAGTAACATATGTTTTGCCTGGAAAAAAAACATCGTTATTAACAAAACATTCGGGAGGGGAAGGAAGGAAGAGTGGGGGTAATGTCATGACATTTTCATTAATCTTACCTGCACCAAGGAACGCAGGGCGAGAAGGCCGCAACACAGGTCTCCACGTTGACGAAAGGCCTCTCGCTGGCGGGACAAAAAGCTTATGCTATGGCCGGGAGCCTTGTCATGGTGCAGGCCCCGACTACATCTTCTGTCAAAGATCATGTCGTAGTCAGAGTGCCAGAACCCCTGCTATTCTCACGGCTAATGTCAATGGTCGTAGCACAAGCTAACAGCTAACTAGTGTCTAGGCTAACTGATAGCATCAAACGAACGTTCCCAGCCGAGCGCAGAGCCGGGCAGCTAAACGTCGTAGCTAAACAGCTAACTGGCTAACAGTTAGCTCAACCAGGCTATCGCTAACCATTAGCTAACACAGAAGCAAGCTATGCGGCTACATACAGGAGCTGACACCAGGCCACACACCGTTAGCTACTAGTAGTACTACAACAGCTAGTCGGCCAGTTTAGCTCCAGAGAGAGAGAGAGAGAGAGAGAGATGAGAGATGAGAGAGATGTCCACGGCGGTGAATAGAATAGAGTTAATAGAATAGGTTAAAAACTCACTCAAACGTCCAAGAGGATGGAGACAACCGCGTGGAGTTGACGAAGTTTCATCTGCCAAACGACCATCCTCTTCATCTTGGCTGCATGCGCATGATGCGCTGTCTCTAGGTTAGCTAACGCTAGTTAGCCTTTAGCTAAGCTAGCTACTAACCGACATCACCATGACAAGGCTACCGGCCATTTGTCCCGCCAGCGAGAGGCCTTTCGTCAACATTCCTTGGTGACCGACCAACTGATAATGACCGACCTCTTCGTCCTTGGCTGGCATTAACTAAGCATAATAGTCAAAAGCTGCACGCGTGAAATAGTCAAACGCAGCTGACGCGCCGCCGGCACCGTACTACACATGATGTAAGTAACCACTCCCTTTGTTGAAACCAATAGTATGTCTGCTGCAGAGCCCCAGAGCTCCAATAGTGACCCAGGTGCAGACCCAGGAACAAGTCAGACACATTCTACAAACGTGTCTAATGTGAAATATATAAGCATATAAGCAAAACTAGGTCTGTGATGAAAAAGGGCCTCGCGGGAAGGGGGGCCTCGCAAAAAAAAGAAAAAAAGAAAAAAAAAAACACAAAAAAAAGAAAAGAAAAAAAATCATTTTTATTTTTATTTTTTTTTGTGAGGCCCCCCTTCCCGCGAGGCCCTGTGCGACCGCACTGCCTCGCACACCCCCTGAGGCGGCCCTGCGCACACACACACACACACACACACACACACACACACACACACACACACACACACACACACACACATATAAATCAGACGTGAACATGCTCCCTGTCTGCAGTCAATTTCCATAAAGAGACCTGTGGAATAGGATGGAGAGATTGGAAGAGAGAGAGTGAGCGATAGAGAGAGAGAGAGAGATGAGAGAGAATAGAGAGAGAGAGAGAGAGAGAGAGAGAGAGAGAGAGAGAGAGAGAGATAGAGAGAGAGAGGAGAGAGAGAGAGAGAGAGAGAGATAGAGAGATAGAGAGAGAGAGAGAGAGTTTACATATATGTTCTGCCTGTAATTGTGTATATCCTAGCATGCATGCATACATATATCTTTTGTATAGTTTATGTATGTCTGTGTACAAATGCATGTGTGTTTTTGTGTGTGTGTGTGTGTGTGGTGTGTGTGTGTGTGTGTGCGTGCGTGCGTGCGTGTGTGTGTGTGTGTGTGTGTGTGTGTGTGTGCGTGCGTGCGTGCGTGCGTGCGTGCGTGCGTGTGTGTGTGTGTGTGTGTGTGTGTGTGTGTGTGTCTATGTCTGTGTGTGTTTATGGAAGAGACTGTGTACTGTATGCTGTAGGTGTGTTTTGTCTCAGTGAAATTGTGTGTGTATGTGTGTATGTGTTTGTAAATGTGTGTGTGCATGTGTGAGTATGTATGTGTGTGTGTGTGTGTGTATCTATGAAGATCCACTCTTCATTAGTGCATGTATGTATGTGTGTCTGTGTGTATGTGTGTGTGTATGTATGTATGTATGTATGTATGTATGTATGTATGTATGTATGTATGTATGTATGTATGTATGTATGTATGTATGTATGTATGTATGTATGTATGTTGTGAGTGTGAATGAATGAATGAATGAATGAATGAATGAATGAATGAATGAATGAATGAATGAATGAATGAATGAATGAATGAATTAATGAATGCATGAATGTATGAATGAATGAATGACATTTTATTTTTGTGTCATGCCCGATGACCCATCCCTTACAGGATTGATTATAAGACACCAAAAACAACAATTGAACATAACAATCACTTCCATGGTTTCTAAGCTAACACCATGCACATCATCAGAGGCCAAAATACATCACTATATGCCTATTTTTGTGCGTTATCCCAAGCGTTCTCTAAATATTCAGCAAGTTCAAAAATCCTATGATAAAAAAAATCCATTTTAGTCTATCTGCATCACTAAACCACATTAACTCAATGGTTTTACACCTGTGAAATAACTTTTTACGCAACTCATAGTGGACAATAAAACATAAAATGAAACTCATTCTCAATATCAATACCACAGTAAATTACAGATCTGCGCTCCTCTTCTGCGACCCCCCCCCCCCCCCCCCCCCCCCCCCCCCGGTAACATCCGGTCTCGAGGTGCAGGGGCAAAATCCCAGAGCGGAGCTGGGCACACCAGTGGAGGCTGCTGACCAAATTTTTAGGTGAAGCACAAATTATTATATTATATTATATATTAAATTATATTTTTAAAACATCCCCCACTGTGTGTCAATGGTCAGTGGGACACAGATGAAAACATATTAACATTAGGTGACAGCGGATCTGACCAGATGAAAACATATTAGGTGACAGCGCACCTGACCAGATGAAATCATATTAGGTGACAGCGCACCTGACCAGATGAAATCATATTAGGTGACAGCGCACCTGACCAGATCAAAACATATTAGGTGACAGCGCACCTGATCAGATCAAAACATATTAGGTGACAGCGCACCTGACCAGATCAAAACATATTAGGTGAAGGTGACAAGGAAGCCACAGACTCATACCCCCCCGACACTCAACTAACCGCCTCGGACAGTCCTTCATACCAGTGGCCATCTGGCTCCACAACAGTGGCAGGGACTGCTGCCAGACATCGACCTTGAACTAATAGGAACCCAAGTAAGGACAATAACACTACCTTATGCATACTGCACCTTATGTGGATACTGTGATACTGTGAATAATGAATAATGTATATTTCAGTTAGTTAGATAGTAAATTATATACTACCTTATGCATACTGCACCTTATGTGACACTGTGAAAATATATTTCAGTTAGTTAGATAGTAAATTATATTGACCTATATGTTTACAGTGCTTGTGTTGTATTCACTACCTGTACCCCCCCCCCCCCCCCCTTCCCCCATGCTGCTATGATGCCTGAATTTCCCCAAGGGGATAAATAAAGGAATATCTTATCTTATCTTAAAAGGAAGATGAAATTACCTACCTGGGTTACATCCTATAGAGGCAAATCTTTCCTCTGACAAAATGGGATCCAATGTAATAAAAACTAAGTCAACCAACAAACTAGATTCCTGTACCGGATCTCCTCTCTGGTAAACAAGAATACCTTGAAGACTCTAACAGGAGCACTCATTCAAGGGTACTATGACTATGCTTGCACCTCATGGTACCAAAGCACCTCAAAGGCACTAAAAACAGATTACAAACATCACAAAACAAACTGGTCAGACTACTGCTTGACCTTACTCCTAAAACCCACCTCACCCCTGCCCACTTTGACAACCTAGGAAGGCTTAGAGTAGATGACAGAGTACAGCAACTTGCAATGGGCCTGGTCTACAAGATACACTACACCACTAAGATACCCATGTGCATGTCAAAATAATTCCCAAAGGTCAGTGAATACCACGACCACAACACCAGAGGGAGTTCCCCAAATCAATGTTCAACCCAGATAAAATAATTTTAAAAGTAAAAAAAAAAAAAAAAAATTAATAAAAGAAAAATCGTCAAAACTTAGAAATGAGATTGCAAAGGTCTATGAATCCATAATCGCGATTCTGTTTCGATTAATTGCCCAGCCCTACAGTGTGTACAGTAAGTTAGCTTGGTGATCATCATTGTGATGTAGGCTAAGCTGACTAGCTACTGTTAGCACACAAGCTTTTACAAACCACTGTAGCCTACTTACTTTTTCAATCCACAACTTTTTTTCTGATCCAGATGCATAAGTCCACTTTTTTCATGTTGCTCAGTTGCTGGTTTATACTTCGGTCCCTAATGTTGGCGCAAAGTTTAATTTTGCCTACTGTGTTGTTATAGCTGTACAGCTTACTAAACTACTAGCTTGCTATGTTTCACACAGTCAAAACGGGTCCAGCTGCAGGTCCGGAGGTTAGTTTAGCTCGGGCCAATCTCAAGTTTCTCAAGTTTCTTTATTAGTTGTCATACAGAAGTACAGAATACTTTTATACAAAATGCTTCTTTCTGTTACATTTTGTATAAAAGTATTCTGTACGTCTGTATGACAACTAATAAAGAAACTTGAGAAACTTGAGATTGGCCCCAGCTAAACCTAACCTATGGAACTGCAGCTGGACCCGTTTTGACTGTGCGATGCAGCAATCTCTGATTGGATTTTCAAGGCTGCCAATCATTCATCCTCCGTGTATTATTGGATTATCAAGGCTGTCAATCATTCAATCCCCCATTCAATGGCAAGAGTTTAACTGCACAGACTGTGCTTAGATGAAGTTAATAGCCTATTTTGATTGGCTATTATTTATTATTTATTTAAATTGGGTCAAACTGTGCAGTTATTCTGCACGAATATTACTGCAGTCATTACTGCAGTGCAGGCCTGCTCAGAGCTGTCAATTTTGGCCATTTTTGAAGAAAAAATTATTCACTGGCATTTCTTTTATAGAGGAAAACATTTCTAATAAAAAAAATAATAATAATAATAAAAAGAAAAAGAAAAAATATATATATATGTAAATTAATAATAATTATGAATTATGAGTGAATTTGTGTTTCACGTGTTGTCATAGAGAAACCTCCACTGGGGCACACCTTTGTCTTTTTGATAATGGAGCACACAAATATTTTTAATTTCTATAACAACTTTTTATCATACTAAATGTTCTTAGTTTTGGTTTATGTGGTATATCCTGTGACCATTCATCTGATGTATATTAGACAAGGAGATGTTAACAGTATTTACATTCTGGAAAAGGTCAGATGCTCCAATTTCGCTGAGTGTGTCTTCTATCACACTTGCCCATGCACCTTTTACAGTTGCATCCCAGTTGAAAATGTTCCTAGCAACTCCACTCTCTGGCATTTTTATAAATCTGTTCCATAAAGCTAACATGCTGCCTTTCCATCTTATTCCACACGGTTCCCATCCCATATCTCCCGTTATTGATAATACAGGGGTGAATTTATGGACTCCAAGAATTAAGAATTACATCACGCAATGGAGTGTGTTATACAAATTAGATCATGCCTATGGGTGGTTGTTAGGCCTGAGGCGTTAATTATTATTAATTTACATATATATATATATATATATATATTTTTTTTTTCTTTTTATTATTATTATTATTTTTTTTATTAGAAATGTTTTCCTCTGTAAAAGAAATGCCAGTGAATAATTTTTTCTTCAAAAATGGCCAAAATTGACAGCTCTGAGCAGGCCTGCACTGCAGTAATGACTGCAGTAATATTCGTGCAGAATAACTGCACAGGTTGACCCAATTTAAATAAATAATAAATAATAGCCAATCAAAATAGGCTATTAACTTCATCTAAGCACAGTCTGTGCAGTTAAACTCTTGCCATTGAATGGGGGATTGAATGATTGACAGCCTTGATAATCCAATAATACACGGAGGATGAATGATTGGCAGCCTTGAAAATCCAATCAGAGATTGCTGCATCGCACAGTCAAAACGGGTCCAGCTGCAGTTCCATAGGTTAGGTTTAGCTGGGGCCAATCTCAAGTTTCTCAAGTTTCTTTATTAGTTGTCATACAGACGTACAGAATACTTTTATACAAAATGTAACAGAAAGAAGCATTTTGTATAAAAGTATTCTGTACTTCTGTATGACAACTAATAAAGAAACTTGAGAAACTTGAGATTGGCCCGAGCTAAACCTAACCTCCGGACCTGCAGCTGGACCCGTTTTGACTGTGTGAAACATAGCAAGCTAGTAGTTTAGTAAGCTGTACAGCTATAACAACACAGTAGGCTAAATTAAACTTTGCGCCAACATTAGGACCGAAGTATAAACCAGCAACTGAGCAACATGAAAAAGTGGACTTATGCATCTGGATCAGAAAAAAAGTTGTGGATGAAAAAGTAAGTAGGCTACAGTGTTTGTAAAAGCTTGTGTGCTAACAGTAGCTAGTCAGCTTAGCCTACATCACAATGATGATCACCAAGCTAACTTACTGTACACACTGTAGGGCTGGGCAATTAATCGAAACAGAATCGCGATATGGATTCATAGACCTTTGCAATCTCATTTCTAAGTTTTGACGATTTTTCTTTTATTATTATTATTTTTTTTTTTTTTTTTACTTTTAAAATTATTTTATCTGGGTTGAACATGATTTGGGGAACTCCCTCTGGTGTTGTGGTCGTGGTATTCACTGACCTTTGGGAATTATTTTGACATGCACATGGGTATCTTAGTGGTGTAGTGTATCTTGTAGACCAGGTCCATTGCAAGTTGCTGTACTCTGTCATCTACTCTAAGCCATCCTAGGTTGTCAAAGTGGGCAGGGGTGAGGTGGGTTTTAGGAGTAAGGTCAAGCAGTAGTCTGACCACTAGTTTGTTTTGTGATGTTTGTAATCTTGTTTTTAGTGCCTTTGAGGTGCTTTGGTACCATAGGTGTGATCTAATTTGTATAAGACACGACTTCAAGTGATGTAATACTTTTATACAATGGTCGAATTCACCCAAACTTATTGATATTAATAAACACACCGTAATTGAATCATAATGGAGATTTATTCACAAAACCATCAGCAGAAAAAGTAGGTAAAAAAAAATTTAAGTTGCCTCCGTGTCTAGAAGCAGAGGGAGGTTGCTTCAAAGCATGCCATCTAACAACAAACTTCATATAAATCCTGCGATGTATTATTGTTTTGACAATGGGTCATGACAAACCAATTACATAATCCAACATTGTGTAAACAACTAACATATTCCAGTTGACTGTATATTTTTTAAATGATTCGTTTAGAATATATCCATACTTCCATTGTGTCCGGGACATCCAGTGAAATCGCTTCGTGCGACAGTGTCCTTTCAGAGGGAGGTTGCTACAAAGCATGCCATCTAACAACAAACTTCGGTAACACTTTATAATAACACTCAGTTATAAGACCTGTATAAGGTATTTGTAGATAATGAACTAATCATGAACAAACCATTTATATACATTCATAAATTATTATTAAATCATTTATAAATCAAGAATTCTGGGTCTCAATGAATCCAAAATGTCAATGTGGTTAGAAGTGGTGGAGAGAATAAAAGCTAGCTTATAATGGTAGTGTCTGGTTAGGTGCGAGGGATAGTGGAGGTACTTCTCAAGGTGGGGTCCGGGAGGGGGGGGTTCGAGCTGGAGCATATGTGTGTAGGTTTTTTAGATAACAGGTATTAGGGGTATATCTTATATAAGACAACTAACTAAAATGTGATCTCATTGGATGTGCCCTGACAATTAATGCTTGTATATCTTATCGTGTGTTGTCATGTTTGTTTATATGTTTGTTTAAAAAATAATAAAAAAAAAAAAAAAAAAAATCATTTATAACTATATTTGTATAACATTTACAAATTAGTTCTACATTATTTATAACTCATTATCAACATTGTTTGTACTTAATTTGTTCATCATTAAATAATGTTGTTTAATGTGTAGTAACACATTTGTAGATGCTTTGAAAAATGGATATGAAAAAAACGATTATACTGTACCTCCATTTATTTGTTCATGTTCAACAAATGATTTGTAAAACATTCTTAAAAGATCTATAAATCATTTGCAGATGCTATTGTGTGCCCTAATCTAAAGTGAAGACTATTCATCATTAACAAATGTTAGTTAATTATTTGTTGACTTTTTTAACATCACCTGTTACAAATGGTGTAGACAGCTTTCGGATACACCCTTATTTGTGACATCAAACAGTGACAGAATTAGGACTATAGATAAATGCAATTTTATTAACATATAAAATACATGTGCACACATAACATATAGTGTAACGTGGGGGACACTAGTCTAGGACCCAGGAGTACCCTGGCCAGGTATTGCCAGTATGTAGAGGAAGTCTCACACGAGTGAGACTTGACTTCACATTTGTTGCCGTCTGTTTGAATGGAAGCTGCTACATACACGTTATACATTAGCAGAGCCAAGTTATTTGTCCTGCCCCACGCATTTAAGGTATGAGCAGGCTAAACACCTTTTTAGTTGGTAAATCTATTCCATAATTTCTGACCTACAACTTAATAGTCCTATATGTTGTGTAGACGTACTTGATGTGGTTGGAGCTTTCCTCATCCCTGTGAACGCAGTTGCTGGCTGGCTAATGTGTGCTCAGTATATGTAGTATGTGGGCCGACGTGTGTGCTACATGAAGGTAATAATTATTTGTATTTTCAGGCTGTATAGGCGCCGATACAGCCTGAAAATACAAGTAATTATTACCCTCATGTCATCATCACATACCGCAATATACTGAGCACACATTAGGAACAAACACATAATTAAAATGTAACGTTAGCGCCCACCACATCAAGTACGTCTACACAAAAAAAGAGTTGTAGGTCGGAAATGATGGAATATATTTACCAACAAAAAATGTGTTTAGCCTGCTCATACCTTAAAAGCGTCGGGCAAGGGGCGCCCCAGTGGCGAACCACATAGCGCGCTCAGACGCGACACGGCCGACCCGGGTTCGACTCCCGAACCCGTCGTTATTTGCCGAATGTCTTCCCCCCACTCTGTCTCCCATTCCTCCTCTGTCTCTCTCTACTGGACTGCCCAGTAGCAATAAAGCAATAAAACGCCAAAAAATAAATCTTTAAAAAAAAAAAAGCGCGGGGCAGCACGAATAACTTGGCTCTGCTAATGTATAATCAGGGTGCGATCCAAGAGGGGAGCCCGGGGAGCTATAGCTCCCCTAGATCAGACATCAGCTCCCCTGGGGGTCTCTAAAGCTCCCCTGGGAGCTGTATCATCATCGTGTATAATAATAAACGTATGCTATTTTGGATGTATGATTAATGATTTGCGTGTAGTGGCTACTTACTGGGACACAATTCACAGCATTCTAGCCTTTTGTGGTGTTTACTACATCTCCCATGACCCTTAGCGGGGGATGACGTAGATAAAGAGAGACAGTGAAAGTTGAATGGAAGTGTTGTTTGTGAGACAGTAGCGTGCGTAATAAACTAGTGTTTTTGCATCGGAACACGACTCCGTCTACGCTATCATTACTGCATTCCTACATTTGTGACCCTTGGACGTATTTCGGAGATTATATCGAACATGTCAACTGAACAACAGAATGCAGATCGCAGAACTTTGAACGCAGTTTCACTCAAGCTGCGCAGAGTGCCAACGCTTGGTTCGCGCGAAGCCCAATTCGCTCTCAGGAATATTACCGCGGATGCCACCAAGTACTACTATGTGGTAGCAGCCCTTACGAATTCAACGGCAGCGAGAGTGGTGAGTTTGCTGGAAAACCCACCTACACATGACAAATATGTGACTATAAAAACACGCTCTGAGTTTTTTTCCGCTGAGAGGCGCGGCGCATATTGTTTATGGGGACAATATATGCTCCACTGACCAGCATTATGGGGACACTTTATTTACGGGGACATTTCAGTGTATCCATAAAACAATTTTCTTTCTCTTTGTGTTCTGACTTCTACAACCTCTATGAAAATGTGGATTATTTAAGCTATTTCAGAGAAGGTTATGCTCTTTAACTTTGGTGGCATGCCAGCCAGCCAAGTAACATACTAATAGTGTTTGCCCATTCGCCAACTAACTCAGCATTGTTTGTCACTGTTAGCTGAATATTAGTAGCTATTTTCTACTAACCTTGTATTATATATAATATATATATATATATATATATATATATATATATATATATATATATATATATATATATATATATATATATATATATATATATATATATATATATATATATATATATATATATATATATATATATAATCTATAATATATATATTAGTGCTGTCAGGCGATTAAAAAAATGTATCTAATTAATTACAGGATTTGTAATTAATTAATCTAATTAATCGCATTTTAATCGCATTACCATTTTATGCCTCATATTCTATATTCTATAATCATATTTCAAATTGCATGTGTCCGGATGGCAGAATTCAGTACTGTATCTACAAAACCTTCTGTTTAATCATCTTCCATCTATTAATTTGCTTAGATTTTTCAGGTCTGGTCAATTTGAGCATGGTGTTATTCACAGTCAAAGATAAAAAAAAAAATTATTGATATTCTCATTTGGTTCATTACAATTTACTCAAAATAAAATGTTCATTCAATCAATCACCGCGCAGATTGATTGATTGAATGAAAATGTTATTAACAGATTGCAGAATGGGTACAATACAGTACGGCTCAATACACACAATTGTTAAGGGAATGCAGACCAGAGAAAGACTTTCGTCTTGTTTACATCAGGGTCCCCCATTTTCAATTCATAATGAATTGTAACTAAGGGTGCAACTTGCACCGTACAATCCATTCTTTGTGGATCTAGCCCACAGTATTTCTGACACTGGGAATACATTCCCTGAGATTCATAGATGTCCCTAGAATCAAATACCAAGAACATGCAAATGGACCATATTAAAAAAAAATCTGTAAATGTGTATTCTACATGCTTATGGAATGAATGAGATACAAAAAAAATATTATTATAAAAAAAAAACGAAAAAAAAAAACGTTTTTTTTGTAATTCATTTTGAGTTAATTTTCATAACGCGATTATTTGCTGTGTAATTAATTAATCTAATTAACGCGATAAACTGACAGCCCTAATATATATATAATAATAATAATAATAATAATAATAATAATAATAATAATAATAATAATAATAATAATAATAATAATAATAATAATAATAATAATAATAATAATAATAATAATAATAATAATAATAATAATAATAATAATAATAATAATAATAATAATAATAATAATAATAATAATAATAATAATAATAATAATAATAATAATAATAATAATAATAATAATAATAATAATAATAATAATAATAAACATCCCTGTTTCTTGTGTTTGTTAAACATTTTGTGTATCTCTGATGTCATTGATAAAGTCCGACAGTATAGCTACATGAGTAGAGCTCCGGAATCATGATCGGAAGATCACCGGTTCGAGCCCCGGTCAAGGCCGTTGTCGGAAAGTGGTGTTGTTGTCCAGCAGGGGGCACTCTGTACTCTGGAGTTGTCAGTAACAATACCCCTGTTACGGTGATAGGGTCACCATATAGCTGCGAGTGCGGTCCTTCGGATTATACGCTAAACCGAGGTCCTGGCCAAATTCCCAATCAGGTTTCTGACATCAAGGCCAACCTAATCATCCCTCCCCCTCAATTGGCTGATATCAATCCCTATCTCCTGAGCCATTCAGCCATTGTGTGTAGTGTGATGTGTGCCTGGTGCCAGTGTATGGCAGCCATTGAGCCTGGATAGCCAGTGGTGGTGAAGGAGGCAATTTCCACCCTACATTGTGGGGAGCACTTTGAGTGTCTAGAAAAGCACTATATACAGTCCATGTAATGATTATTCATTCATTCGATGAGGGTAAACATCAATGGTCTTATCAAGATTTGGATGATGGATGATGGATGGATGACAGGTGAAAGGATGGGTGGATGATGGATGATAGATGAAAGGATGGATGGATGCATGATGGATGGAAGGATGTATGGATGATTAATTAATTCATAATTAATGAATGTATTCTGCTGGACATGATGGTAATTGTTTGATCTGGTTGCCAGTCAGAGAGGTGCTACTAATTATGTCTGTATAAACATTCGCCATACATACAAATAATACATATAATAATAAACATATCACATAGATAAATGAACACACAACAACCTCCAATAGAAGAACAGTGTCAGCTAATGACAGCAAGCTGGGCTATGATGCCATTCTCTCATAACAAGCCATTAGCTTGTAATGCAGCACTGTCAGACCTTCAGCGCTATAATATACAAATGTAAAATGATGACATATTGACTTTTGCAGTATCAAGCGAGTCAATCTGTCCTAAATGAAAGCCGCTACATGGTAGATCTCGAAGCGTCGGAGTGCATTCGGGCCAAGCTGCCAATAACCTAACTGGTTACACTTGCTAGCTAACGCTAGCAGGCCATCTGGCAAACACTGTAGCATCTGCTGCTCATGCTTGCAGGAAATAGAGCTGCCAACTATCACACTAATGACCCTCTTTACACGCTCTCACACCACACCTCCTATTTATCACTCAAAACACAAAAAATTTAGAGAAGAGACGACACAGCCTGAATATATGAAGTGTTTTATTTTTTAAGTGTTTTATGGACTACAATATATTCTTAGAATCAACTTGTTGATGTAACAGCCTTTTATTTCTCTAATTCACAATTTTTTTTTTTTCGCGAATTCATTACATATAATTCCACTGGTGAAATTGATCTTGGCTTTCACTCCCTATGCTACCTGTTTATTCAGTAAATAATACATGTTGAGAAGCACAAGAGAGAGAGCAGATATCGGTGGATAAAACTCCTGTTGAGCTTTATGCGTGATGCACCAGTCTCCCTCTACCTGAACCCAACTTCATTCACCCGTCTCCCTCTACCTGAAGCCAACTTCATTCACCAGTCTCCCTCTACCTGAACCCAACTTCATTCACCTGTCTCCCTCTACCTGAACCCAACTTCATTCACCAGTCTCCCTCTACCTGAACCCAACTTCATTCACCCGTCTCCCTCTACCTGAACCCAACTTCATTCACCCGTCTCCCTCTACCTGAAGCCAACTTCATTCACCCGTCTCCCTCTACCTGAACCCAACTTCATTCACCCGTCTCCCTCTACCTGAACCCAACTTCATTCACCAGTCTCCCTCTACCTGAACCCAACTTCATTCACCCGTCTCCCTCTACCTGAACCCAACTTCATTCACCCGTCTCCCTCTACCTGAACCCAACTTCATTCACCAGTCTCCCTCTACCTGAACCCAACTTCATTCACCCGTCTCCCTCTACCTGAACCCAACTTCATTCACCCGTCTCCCTCTACCTGAACCCAACTTCATTCAACACCAGTCTCCCTCTACCTGAACCCAACTTCATTCAACACCAGTCTCCCTCTACCTGAACCCAACTTCATTCACCAGTCTCCCTCTACCTGAACCCAACTTCATTCAACACCAGTCTCCCTCTACCTGAACCCAACTTCATTCAACACCAGTCTCCCTCTACCTGAACCCAACTTCATTCACCAGTCTCCCTCTACCTGAACCCAACTTCATTCAACACCAGTCTCCCTCTACCTGAACCCAACTTCATTCAACACCAGTCTCCCTCTACCTGAACCCAACTTCATTCACCAGTCTCCCTCTACCTGAACCCAACTTCATTCAACACCAGTCTCCCTCTACCTGAACCCAACTTCATTCAACACCAGTCTCCCTCTACCTGAACCCAACTTCATTCAATAACGTGCTGCCGTAGTAATATTGCCAACAATTCTTTACTTTGTAAAGATTGTGTTCATATTGTATGAGGGGTCCAAGACCAGTCATAATAGAGAAGGCCAGTGGTTTGGTAGCTATATGTCCATCAAGTTGTTTGGGTAGCTATAATGTCCATCAATTAATTTGGTAGGCTACATGTCCGTCAATTAGTTTTGTAGGCTACATGTCCATCAAGTGGTTTGGTAGGCTACATGTCCATCAAGTGGTTTGGTAGGCTACATGTCCATCAAGTGGTTTGGTAGGCTACATGTCCATCAAGTGGTTTGGTAGGCTACATGTCCATCAAGTGGTTTGGTAGGCTACATGTCCATCAAGTGGTTTGGTAGGCTACATGTCCATCAAGTGGTTTGGTAGGCTACATGTCCATCAAGTGGTTTGGTAGGCTACATGTCCATCAAGTGGTTTGGTAGGCTAAATGTTGATGTGGTTCTTTAATTCTGGAACTCGTTCTGTGGTCCAAACGTGATAAAAGCAATGGCTTCCTTGTTCGTTGGTTTTTTATTCAGAAGTTGGTGTACAGCATTTCAAATATAGGTCCTTCCTTGAGACACAAGCTACGCTTCTTGTGTGTTGATCAATGGTCAATATTATATTCGTATTTTCGACCCCCATCTCATCGAGATGGGCTGGTCCATTCCACATGATAAACAGGTTCTAAATTTATTGATCTCAGGAAGGGGAGTTTTCAGCCACACCTTAGTGGTATAGCTTTGTTGAATATCAATCAGCTAGTGTGTGTGTGTGTGTGTGTGTGTGTGTGTGTGTGTGTGTGTGTGTGTGTGTGTGTGTGTGTGTGTGTGTGTGTGTGTGTGTGTGTGTGTGTGTGTGTGTGTGTGTGTGTGTGTGTGTGTGTGTGTGTGTGTGTGTGTGTGTGTGTGTGTGTGTGAGTGTGTACCTGTGTCTGTGTGTATGTGTGTGTGTGTGTGTGTGTGTGTGTGTTGGTGTGTGTGTCTTTCTATGTGAATGTGTGTGTGTATTTCTATGTGTGTGTGGTGAGTGTGTGTGCGTGTGGCTCACTGTTTGTTGTGAGGCGTTTCCCGTCATTTACATGGCTACAATGAGGTGAGGAGACAGAATCAATTGACATATGAAAGTGGTTCCTGGGTGTCTGTGAACCCCCTGTTGTTTTGGCCGGCACAACTGTCCTTAATTAACAAAGCTGAGTTGAGAGAATTTTATTTATCTAGTTCCTTTTAACTTAATTCTCAACCAATGGCCATATGAATCTTAAATGATACGTCAATGTCCATCAAGTGGTTTGAAACGGCAGATTTCTGAAATGGTAATAGATCAATTAGATAATCAACACGCAAAACAAAAGTGCGTTCCCTATAAATAACCATGTTGCACAGTGGTTATGTCTAACCTGATGCACAGCAGATTTAAAACATTCCAAAAAGAGACTTGAGACATATGTTTCTTTCTGGCTTAAACAACTGAAAACTAGCAACCCTGCTAATGTTGGCATATTTACAGTTTTTAATTTGTATTCATTTATAAATGTATAACTGTTGAGTGAGTAAATTATTGAGTAAACTAAACTAAACCTGATACTTTACTTGGACTCGTGCCCCAATTACATACAGGATGTCCTCTACAGCCATCTGGGGTAATGGCTGTAAATAGTCATGTTTCTTTACTTACAAAAAATGATTGTGGTTTGGTGTGTGGTGGTGACACTGAACAGGCCCCCAAATGTTGTTGTCAAATGTTGTGTACGGACCAGCATGGCCACTGGCGGGGGCTTTTGGCTATCCATACATTTACATTTAGTCATTTAGCTGACGCTTTTATCCAACGCAACTTACAAGTTGTGTAAATCAAGTCAGCAGGAAGCATACACCTTTGGCAGCAAAGGGTAAGTGGTGTTGTCAAATTTGAGTGCTATACTCTGAGTGCATAGTTATACAGACATAGCATTGTAGGTAGTAATATAGGCAAGGTAGATTACTTAGTAGAAAAGTGCATAATAGTACAAGTTCAGATATTGATGGAACAAGTATGTTTTTAGTCACAGACGGAAAATTGGGGTGGTTTCAGCTGTCCTGACAGTGGTGGTTTCATCTGTCCTGACTGTGATGGTTTCGGCTGTCCTGACTGTGATGGTTTTGGCTGTCCTGACTGTGACGGTTTCAGCTGTCCTGACTGTGACTGTTTCGGCTGTCCTGACTGTGATGGTTTAGGCTGTCCTGACTGTGACGGTTTCAGCTGTCCTGACTGTGGTGGTTTCATCTGTCCTGACTATGATGGTTTCGGCTGTCCTGACTGTGATGGTTTTGGCTGTCCTGACTGTGACGGTTTCAGCTGTCCTGACTGTGACTGTTTCGGCTGTCCTGACTGTGATGGTTTAGGCTGTCCTGACTGTGACGGTTTCAGCTGTCCTGACTGTGACTGTTTCGGCTGTCCTGACTGTGATGGTTTTGGCTGTCCTGACTGTGACGGTTTCAGCTGTCCTGACTGTGACTGTTTCGGCTGTCCTGACTGTGGTGGTTTCAGCTGTCCTGACTGTGACGGTTTCAGCTGTCCTGACTGTGACTGTTTCGGCTGTCCTGACTGTGATGGTTTTGGCTGTCCTGACTGTGACTGTTTCGGCTGTCCTGACTGTGATGGTTTTGGCTGTCCTGACTGTGGTGATTTCAGCTATCCTAACTGTAGTGGTTTCAGCTGTCCTGACTGTGGTGATTTCAGCTGTCCTGACTGTGGTGATTTCAGCTGTCCTGACTGTGGTGATTTCAGCTGTGCTGACTGTGGTAGATGTTTTAAAAGCGGCAACACAAACTGAGTTTTGAATGGAGAGATTTGAAATGCTAAAGATGGCGGCAACCAAAAAACAACTCAGCAACAAAACAACAACAAACAACAACAAAACACATATTATAGGTTACTATATTGTGTGTGTGTTGTTGCTGCAGCACCCTGGTGGCAATCTGGTGATTATGGGTAGGCTCAGGTTAAATAATGTATCCAATCACATCGTGATCCAAGCATAATTCATATTTTGTAAACATCTGCATTCCGAATTTCCGCCCGCCAATTGCTTTGTGGCGAACACCAGCACGCTATTTTGAGTAAAATTTCAAAAAGCTAAATGGATATACAGTCTTTTTCCAAGGCAACATATAAACAAAGTAATTCAGAAGCTGCCAGCAGCAGCACCAGTTACCGCACACCTGCAACCAGGGCCGCCTGGGAGAAATGCGAGGCCCTGTGCGAGATTTAACGCGAGCCCCCCCCCCCCCCCCCCCCCCAAAGGTAAAATATATATATATATATATATTTTTTTTTTTTTTTTTTTTTATACAGTCAACATATTCTTAAATAATAGCGCTGCCCGAGGCGGGGCATGATACAGTCAACATATAGCAAAAGAGAGAGCGAGAGAGAGCTCCCGTTCTACAGTCAATATACAGTGTACAGAGAGAGAGAGAGAGAGAGAGAGAGAGAGAGAGAGAGAGAGAGAGAGAGACACATTGGAAAGAAATTGAAATGCTATTTGGCCCTAAACAGAGAGTACACAGTGGCAGAATACCTGAGCACTGTGACTGAAGATCCTTGAGCACAGCCTAGCCATCGAGAAAGGCCGCCATAGGCAGACTGTGTGTGTTAGAAAGAGAGAGAGAGAGAGAGAGAGAGAACATGTGTGTTTGTCATGTGTGTGTGTGTTAGAGAGAGACTATAGCATGTATGAGAGATTCAAAAGGACAAAGATCAACACTTAAATCCAACAAGAAGAGCGTCTATACCAGAGAAACCAAAGCAGCAAGGAGCCAATGGCCGACATCAGCTAAATAGGCTAGCCAGGTACTGTGACACCAGGCCACGTGACACACAGCTTTGGCCAACGGCCCAACGCTACCCAAGCTACACAAACGACCATTCACACACAGCACATGTCGTATCTCCAAATGTTGTGAAGTAGCATATGTTTTGCCTGGAAAAAAACATTGTTATTAACAAAACATTCGGGAGGGGAAGGAAGGAAGAGTGGGGTAATGTCATGACATTTTACCTGCACGAGGAACGCAGGGCGAAAGGCCTGCAACACAGGTCTCCACGTTGACGAAAGGCCTCTCGCTGTCGGGACAAAGCTATGGCCTGAGCCTTGTCATGGTGCAGGCCCGACTACATCTTCTGTCAAAGATGATGTCGTAGTCAGAGTGCCAGGGCCTGCTATTCTCAAGGCTAACTGATAGCATCAAACGAACGTTCCCAGCTGACGCTAAACAGCTAACTGGCTAACAGTTAGCTCAATCAGGCACCTGGCTGCATGTAGTAGCCGCATAGCTTGCTTCTGCGTTAGCTAACAGCTAACAAGCTATGCGGCTACTGTCTACATACAGCCAGGTGCTCTCACCAGGCACACACAGTTAGCTACTAGTAGTACTATATATTAGCTAGTCGACCAGTTTGGCTCCAGAGAGAGAGAAAGATAGATAGGTCAGGACAGGTCCACGGCGGGTATATAATCATAGGTTGACTCACATAACGCAGTATCAATGAATGCGGCGCGGCCGGCGCCAATGGTAAAGTTGGAAGGAGACTTGGCCCACGGTGTAATTCTTCTTCTTCTTCTTCTTCGAGTACTTTCCGGCAGACTGGACACCTTTCGGCATATTGCTGCCTAACAGATTTATCTGCTCACAAGTTCTCTTCTCCTTCTTTTGAAAAGACATCCACTCGCCTTGCTCCTCTGAATAGCGCTGAATTATCTACCTCGTGTGTCTTCTTCTTCTATTTGGTATTACGGCGGTCGGCGGACGGGCCGGAAACACTATCCTAAAATCTGTAGAGCAGCAAATCCGCAGAAACCGGAAAACTGCAGTCTGCAGAGCCAGGAAGTCAGACACATTCTACAAACGTGTCTAATGTGAAATATATAAGCATATAAGCAAAATTAGATTTTAGGTCTGTGATGAAAAAGGGCCTCGCGGGAAGGGGGGCCTCGCAAAAAAATAAAAAAAATATAAAAAAAAATAATAAAAAAAATAAATAAAAAATATTTTTTTTTTATTTTTTTTTTTATTTTTTTTGCGAGGCCCCCCTTCCCGCGAGGCCCTGTGCGACCGCACTGCTCGCACACCCCCTGAGGCGGCCCTGCCTGCAACCACAGCGAGCCCTGCCCGGGCTACCCCTGGGCATAACATGGATCACCTGAGGCTATTTTATGTTGCTTTATCTTGGCAAACAAGGGCTTGCTCTACGAGGGCATGATGAGAGTCAGAGTTCATCAAATAGTGGACACTTTTTAGAGCTACTGTATGTACATTGTTTTCAAAGCATGATGAGATCCAGATTACGAAAAACATTTCCTTCATTGCCCGTTGGCACTGCAAGTTGTGAATGGTCTTTCTCAGGAATGAGGCGCATCTGAAACTGGCTAAGAACAACAATGTCCCAGGAAAGACAGTCAACTTTGAGTCTGCTTCACATTGAAAGTGATCTCACATACAAACTTTTTTTTTTTATCCACTTTTTCTCCCATTTTCTATATTTTCTCCCATCCCAATTTCGTATCATCCAATTCAACCCTCCCCTGTCACGAACGCTGTTTCTTGCCTCCCACAAGCCGGCTGCAATGTGGACTAAGTCATACATAGCACAAGTCCCCTCCGGTACTTGAGGTAACAGCAGTTGCATCTTTTCACCTGCGCAGCTCGATCTCTCAGTGGCGAGGAGTAACGCGTGGGAGGCTCACGCTGCCCCCGACACTTCCTGATTCTACTGCGCAGGCGCACCAACTGACCTGTGGGAGTCGCTGTCCACAACGCCCGATCCCCACCCATCAGTTTCCCACCCCCTAATACGGCCAATGTGTATTAGTATGAACGACCAGCTAAACTGAAAGCAATGTGGAGCGCTGGGCTCGAACAGGCAAGCCCAGCGTCTCCGTCATTCGTGGCGAGCGCCTTGCCCACTACGCCACGTACACAGACAAACTTAAAGCAGAAAAGATCATTGATGCCAAGACGAAACGTTGCATTTTGCTGCATTAAGGTAAGACAATGGTTAATCATATTATATGCCTTAATTTGAACACTTAATTGGCACTATATATTAGGGGGCCCGCTGTAGTAGCCTAGTGGGTGTGTGTATTGTATGAATTCAGAACCATGGACAGTACCGTTTGCAGGTGCACGCAGTTGTAGCGTGCGCAAGCAAAAAAAGAAAAAAGGATATGTTGTGTTGAGCAAAATTATCATTTAGAATTTTAAATATGTTGAGAATGAATAATGATCTCTGCAGTGAATGGTTGCCATGATAACTAAGGACTCTCTGGCAGAAGCCACTAGATGGCAGCATGTGTAGAAGGGGGTCAGGTGTTAGTCTTTGAGGTATCTGTTTTCAGTTCTAACATCTAACATTTCAGTTCTAACATCTAACATCAGTCTCTTGCTGATACTTAAAGATAACAAAAGGTCACAGGACCTCAGGCCTGTCATAAAAAGCCACAGCCATTTGTTAAGAGACACTTTGAGCTGTGGGAGACAGGAGAGAGCCAAAATCTCAGATAATAAACTAACTGTTTATGGTGTTATCTCAGGTCAGCTGAAAACAGGCCTTGGGTTAGGATCCTTTATCTGGCCAGAAACAGCTGGTCCTTTCTGTAAAGTATGACCTTCTGGCATGTTTTTGAAGTACTTAATGTTTAGTGTTATACATTATTAGTACCAGTAGAGGGAGTAGAGAGTACTTAATGTTTAGTGGTATACATTATTAGTACCAGTAGAGGGAGTAGAGAGTGAACATTCATTAGGGGAGGGACATTGATTCCCATTGGTTAAAAAGTGTGAAAAGGTACGCCCACAGGAAATGGTTTGATGAATTAGCAGGCAAGATGGGAGTGGCGTATAATGGTTTAAAATGTGGAACACTGAGCAAGAGAGGAGTGTGTGTTCTTTTTTTATACGTTGGAGAAAACTTTGACTCAAGTTGATGACTGAGTCAAACTGAGAAACAGATTCGATCTCCTTCTTTCTCTACAAAGTATCCAGTTTTTGGTGGTGAACGGTCTTCGTTTGGAAACATCATCTAACTCTTCTGTTATCAAGATGGTGACAGAGTGAGCAGACTTCTTTTGAGAGAGACTTTGCTAAAGTGTTGTTGAACACACGTAGGTAGACATGCAGGTAAATAATTATCCATGAACTCATAATGCAACCATCACTGCCACGCACGCGCACACACACACACACACACACACACACACACACACACACACACACACACACACACACACACACACACACACACACACACACACACACACACACACACACACACACACACACACACACACACACACACACACACACACACACACACACACACACACACACACACACACAGTTTAGAGGAGAGGCCAAAGGCACATGCTTACACACACACACACACATGCACAGGCCTACAATTTGACAGATTCTGTGATCAAACAGTAAAGCACACCATGGTTCCTGACAGCATAGCAAACAACATTTCTACCTCATTAAGAGTATGAATGTGTGTGTGTGTGTGTGTGTGTGTGTGTGTGTGTGTGTGTGTGTGTGTGTGTGTGTGTGTGTGTGTGTGTGTGTGTGTGTGTGTGTGTGTGTGTGTGTGTGTGTGTGTGTGTGTGTGTGTGTGTGTGTGTGTGTGTGTGTGTGTGTGTGTCTGTGTGTGTGTGTGTGTGTGTGTGTGTGTGTGTGTGTGTGTGTGTGTGTGTGTGTGTGTGTGTGTGTGTGTGTGTCTGTGTGTGTGTGTGTGTGTGTGTGTGTGTGTGTGTGTCTGTGTGTCTGTGAGTTGCAGATCTGAGAGTTGGAGGGGGTCCATAGACGTCTGCTGTTCTCAAACTTACAATTCTGGTCAGTAAGTGAAATAATTCCATACTGGAAATAATGAATTCAAATGTGGTGTCCAGCACCTTAGGACAGTGGTTCTCAACCCTTTTTGTGTCAAATACCCCAGACTGATATACACCCATCCATCCATCTATCCATCATCTTTCCACCATTCATCCTTCTATCATCCATCCATCATCCATTCACTCCCTCTATCTCCTTCCATTATACATCTATCCCACTACTCTCTCTTCATATGATGGTAAATGGTAAATGGCTGCATTTATATATAGCGGCATTTATATATAGCGCTTTTATCCAAAGCTAAAGCTTTACAATTTGTTCCTCATATTTTACCCATTCACTCACACATTCACACACCGACGGCGGATGCGACCATGCAAGGTGCCGCCAACCTGCCATTCTGGAGCAGTTATGGTTTTAAGGGGAGACACTGCAGGTGAATAGGGTAAAAAATTTTACTAATAGATATCACAATGAAACTTCCCCAGTTGATTACTTATATTAAGACAAGACTTTTTTGTATTACAAGTTTTCTGAAATTGTATGTTTAAATATGCAAATGGAGCATGATCTACTTAAATATGCACTAATTTGCATATACTTCCAGGACAGAAATCTGAACATTGGATAAAGCCATTTTCAAAATTATAGTTTCATTTTGTTGACATATTAGAGCCAAAGGTTATTACAGAGGGGATTTTGGATATCTCTTTTTATCACTCCATAAATCAGAAAATACTCCATTCAGTCCATTTTTATGGTAAAATTCCATATTTCGCCATGTTTTTAGGAATAAAATGTGATATAAATCAGGGTATGAATGCGATATCAACAAACCCTTCTGTAAATACCTTCAGAACATAGATATGAATAGAACTGGAAGGTTTGGTGTATGTGAGTGCTACTGAAGTGGAGATTTCTGGCTCAGAGTATGAGGAAAAACTCTTAAAACTCATTTTTGGGAAAACGCCTTCAATGTTCTGTATTGTAAAATGCCATACTTTTTTTTTTAAACAGATATTTACAAACACAATACCTAATCAAACCATTAGTAATAGACAACCTAAACACATGCCTGATAACTGAATAATAATAATAATGATGTTATTGAACTGAACAGAACTACACACAGGCTACAAACAGTGTAGTACAGTGTAGTACCCCCTAATAGGCAAAACATATTTGAATAGATATCACTATGAAACTTTCCCAATTTGTTATGTACATATAAACTAAGAAAAAATATATTGCAAGTTTTCTGAAATGTATGTTTATATATGCAAATGAGGCACTTCCCCATTAAATATGTGCACATTTATGGATGCAATAAGGCAAAATGATGTAAAATAAACAACTAAATGTGTGTTATTGACGTTTTATTGTCACTAGTTTCATAGAAGACATGTTTAGGAAGCAAAATATAACAAAATCTCAAAATCAACAAAAAAAGTATATTTGACTATTCACCTGCAGTGTCTCGCCTTAAGTGTCTTGCGCAAGGACACTTGGACCAGCTGCCCGGGGGGAGACTGCTCTACCTACCACTGTCGCCCCTATATTAGACTTTCAGATCGTTCACCACTTCCTTTGCTCTTAATCCTCCCTCCCTCCCGCCTCCTCTTCTCCTTTCTTCCTTCCTGATATCCTATTAGACCCGTTAATTCCCGCTCTGTTCGTCCCCTCCCTCCCCCTCTTCGCACGGCGGTCCCTACTATTGCATTAGACAGCCTTTTTAATCTTTCCCTCCATCCATCTATCCTCCCATCCAACCTCTCCATCCTCCTTTATTGTGTCCGTCCAAATGAGATTATCCCCCTCGCTCCGTGTAGAAGTGAAGCGTGGTGAGGGATAGTGCGCTGGTGGGATAGGGGAACTAATGTGATAGAGGGATGGATAATGAGATGGAGAGAGAGCTAATAAGATGTTAGCAGTTTGTAGTGGGGTTTTTTAGGGAGCGCTAAGAGGTTTGTCACTGTGTTTAAACACAGCTGTTAACAGCACTGGTGTTACGGAGACATGCCGCCCGGCAGGCAGGGACATACGGACCTCTGCGGTGGAACAGTGTTGCAAGGGAACAGTTTGTGTCCGACCTTTATTTCCTGTGAGGTGTTGCTCTTAGCGAACATTGCAACGGGCAACTGGAATTATGAGAAGATGGGCAGAGCACAAAGTTATACAGCACTGGGAGGCAACCCCACTGCTTACGATGTGATTGGCCATAATGACACTGACCCATCCTCTACTTATTATCCTGGACAGGAAATAAGAAATAACCTTGGGCCCATTTATAATGTTTGTCCTGTTGAGTTTGAAGCCTCCTTAAACAGCCTGCCTCTTTTAACAGCCCGCCTCTTTTAACAGTCCGCCTCCTTACACCGCCCGCCTCCTCAAACGACCCGCCTCCTCACACCACCTGCCTCCTTTAACGACCCGCCTCCTACACAGCCCTCCTCCTCACACGGCCCACCTCCTACACAGCCTGCCTCCTACATGGCCCGCCTCCTTACACGGACAGCCTCCTCAAACGACCCGCCTCCTCAATCCGCCCGCATCCTACAGGTCCCGCCTCCTACAGGTCCCGCCTCCTACACGGCCCGCCTCCTCACATGGCCCGCATCCTCACACGGTCCGTCTCCTCACACGGCCCGCCTCCTACACGGCCCCCCTCCTCACACGGCCCGCCTCCTACATGGCCTGCCTCCTACGCGGCCCGCCTACTCACATGGCCCGCCTCCTACGCGGCCCGCCTCCTTTAACAACCTCTCTAGAGGATATACAGTGAAGTGAATCAATACGCAGAGAGACAGAAATGTAACCTTGATTCTGATTAGCAGGAAAATACTGAGGGTGAATGTGAAGCTGGACTTAGGCCAGATACTGTGTGTGTGCACGTGCATGTGTGTGCATGTGTGTGCGTGTGCGTGTGCGTGTGTGTGTGTGTGTGTAGGTCAGATGAAGTATTGTAAAGGCTGAGGTTTATATCTGAGGCCATGCTGACTCAGCTCAGAGAGGGAATTACTGGGCACATAAACACACACACACACACACACACACACACACACGCGTGCACATACACACACATAAGCATGCATACAAACAGCCAAACACACAGTACTCTACACACACTAAAGACACTTGTTTATGTGAATTATAGCGACATTACATAGACTTGCATAGGCATGCATTCTGTAACAAACCCTGACCTTAACTTTAACTCTAACCCTGACGCTTACCTTATCCTTAATCTAACCCTAACCCTAACCCTTAAAACTAACCATAAACTAACCCTAACCTTAAAACTAACCATAAACTAACCCTAACCTTAAATTGGAATTCTGGTATTTTTAAACCCGGACCCTATTTTTCCATCATGTTGGGTTTAAGTGAATCATTTCTGGAGATCTTTTCAGTTTGTTGGAAGATGTTGATAGACCTGCGTCTCTGTGCATGCTACGTCCCTTCATAGAGAGGGCCTCTGTGTTGTCCCTGCTATGTCTCTTCATATAGAGGGCCTCTGTGTTGTCTGACCAGTCCAGTTTACTGTTCTTGTAAGTGTACTCCCAGGTCTCCGCCATCTCCACCTCCTCCCCTCAGATGGTGATGGGAGTTGGGAGGGGTGGGTTCTTCTAGCCTTTCCGGTAGTCCACCATCAGCTCCTTGGTCTTGCTGATGTTGGGTTGGAAGTGGTTGCTGTCTCTCCACCCTACAAAGTCCAGGCAGCGTGGCTACATGAGTAGAGCTCCGGACTCATGATCGGAAGATCACCGGTTCGACCCCCGGTAAAAGCTGCTGTTGGAAAGTGGTGTTGTTGTCCAGCAGGGGGCACTATGTCCTCTGAACTTTTCAGTAACACAATGCCCCTTTTACGGTGATAGGGACACCGTACAGCTGCGAGTGCCGTCCTTCGGATGAGATGCTAAACCGAGGTCCTGACTGAATTCGGTCATTAAAGAACCCAGGATGCCTGGCGCCCTCGTGGTGCACCGCATAGTGCCCTGCACACCTAAGCGGCCGTCCTGGGTTTGCCTCCCGCTCCCGGTGATATCTGTCGCATGTCTTCCCCACATCTCCTCCCGTTTGCCCTCTCCTCTATCGGTCCTGCGTGACCAGAAAAAGCTTAAAAAATGCTAAAAATGCAATTTTTTTTTAAAGAACCCAGGATGCCTATTGTAAAGAGTAGGGGGTTCCACGACGTTCCTGGCCAAATTCCCAATCAGGTCTCTGACATCAAGGCCACCTAATAATCCCTTCCCCTTAAATGGCTGGTATCAATGCCTGTCTCCTGAGCCGTTCAGCCATTGTGTAGTGTGATGTGTGCCGGTTGCCAGTATAATGGTAGCCATTGAGCCTGCATAGCCCAAGGTTGGGTGCTACCAGTGGTGGTGAAGGAGGCAATTTCCCTAACCCTATACTGTACGTTGTAAATCGCTTTGAGTCTGAGAAAAGCGCTATATAAATGTAATGAATTATTATTATTATTGCATAAGCGTTCCACCAGGGCTCTGTACTCATACTTGTCCGTGATGTAAGTGACGATTCTGGCCACATGTGTGGCACATCGAGTTGTGGCAGACGTCAGAGATGCAGAAGGTGAACAGGAAGGGTGACAGTACAGTTCCTTGGGGGGCGCTGGTGTGGCTCACCGGCACATCGGACTGGCTGCCCTGTGGTCTGTTTGTGAGGTAGTCAGTGATTCAGGCCACCAGGCTGTGGTCCAGTCGCATCACCGTGAGCCAGTCACACATCGATGTATGTTTAATCCACACATAAATCCAGGCCAAGATGCATGCACACACTCACACAGACACACACATACATACACAGGCACACACAGACACAAACACAAACACAAACACACAAACACAAACACACACACACACACACACACACACACACACACACACACACACACACACACACACACACACACCATCCAAGCCAAGATACATGCACACAAATACACACACACATACATCACTCAGGCCACGATGCACACACACAAACACACACACGCACACACACACACAGACAAACACACACACAGACACACACACACACACCATCCAAGCCAAGATACATGCACACAAATACACACACGCATACATCACCCAGGCCAAGATGCACACACAAGCATGCACGCACGCACGCACGCACGCACGCACACACACACACACACACACACACACACACACACACACACACACACACACACACACACACACACACACACACACACACACACACACACACACACACACACACACACACACACACACACACACACACACACACACACACACACACACACACACACACACACACACACACACACACACACACACACACACACACACACACACACACACACATACACACACACACACTATCTGAGCATTTTAAGTGGTCAGCCTAATGGAAATAGGATTTGATGTTGAGCTGGCTATTACATCAAGTGCTACTCTCCACCACAGGTCAGTCTGTCCTCAATGACATGCTCCAGGTGTGTGTGTGTGTGTGTGTGTGTGTGTGTGTGTGTGTGTGTGTGTGTGTGTGTGTGTGTGTGTGTGTGTGTGTGTGTGTGTGTGTGTGTGTGTGTGTGTGTGTGTGTGTGTGTGTGTGTGTGTGTGTGTGTGTGTGTGTGTGTGTGTGTGTGTGTGTGTGTGTGTGTGTGTGTGTGTGTGTGTGCACAGCCTTACTCTTATGCTAAATATCTACGAATATACGTTTTGTATATCATTGAAATACTCTAGACTTACTCTATGTTAAATATCTATTAATGTACTTGTTATGTATATTAAATACTCTAGACTTACTCTATGTTAAATACCTATTAATGTACTTGTTATGTATATTAAATACTCTAGACTTACTCTATGTGTGTGTGTGTGTGTGTGTGTGTGTGTGTGTGTGTGTGTGTGTGTGTGTGTGTGTGTCTGTGTGTGTGTGTGTGTGTGTGTGTGTGTGTGTGTGTCTGTGTGTCTGTGAGTTGCAGATCTGAGAGTTGGAGGGGGTCCATAGACGTCTGCTGTTCTCAAACTTACAATTCTGGTCAGTAAGTGAAATAATTCCATACTGGAAATAATGAATTCAAATGTGGTGTCCAGCACCTTAGGACAGTGGTTCTCAACCCTTTTTGTGTCAAATACCCCAGACTGATATACACCCATCCATCCATCTATCCATCATCTTTCCACCATTCATCCTTCTATCATCCATCCATCATCCATTCACTCCCTCTATCTCCTTCCATTATACATCTATCCCACTACTCTCTCTTCATATGATGGTAAATGGTAAATGGCTGCATTTATATATAGCGCTTTTATCCAAAGCTAAAGCTTTACAATTTGTTCCTCATATTTTACCCATTCACTCACACATTCACACACCGACGGCGGATGCGACCATGCAAGGTGCCGCCAACCTGCCATTCTGGAGCAGTTATGGTTTTAAGGGGAGACACTGCAGGTGAATAGGGTAAAAATTTTTACTAATAGATATCACAATGAAACTTCCCCAGTTGATTACTTATATTAAGACAAGACTTTTTTGTATTACAAGTTTTCTGAAATTGTATGTTTAAATATGCAAATGGAGCATGATCTACTTAAATATGCACTAATTTGCATATACTTCCAGGACAGAAATCTGAACATTGGATAAAGCCATTTTCAAAATTATAGTTTCATTTTGTTGACATATTAGAGCCAAAGGTTATTACAGAGGGGATTTTGGATATCTCTTTTTATCACTCCATAAATCAGAAAATACTCCATTCAGTCCATTTTTATGGTAAAATTCCATATTTCGCCATGTTTTTAGGAATAAAATGTGATATAAATCAGGGTATGAATGCGATATCAACAAACCCTTCTGTAAATACCTTCAGAACATAGATATGAATAGAACTGGAAGGTTTGGTGTATGTGAGTGCTACTGAAGTGGAGATTTCTGGCTCAGAGTATGAGGAAAAACTCTTAAAACTCATTTTTGGGAAAACGCCTTCAATGTTCTGTATTGTAAAATGCCATACTTTTTTTTTTAAACAGATATTTACAAACACAATACCTAATCAAACCATTAGTAATAGACAACCTAAACACATGCCTGATAACTGAATAATAATAATAATGATGTTATTGAACTGAACAGAACTACACACAGGCTACAAACAGTGTAGTACAGTGTAGTACCCCCTAATAGGCAAAACATATTTGAATAGATATCACTATGAAACTTTCCCAATTTGTTATGTACATATAAACTAAGAAAAAATATATTGCAAGTTTTCTGAAATGTATGTTTATATATGCAAATGAGGCACTTCCCCATTAAATATGTGCACATTTATGGATGCAATAAGGCAAAATGATGTAAAATAAACAACTAAATGTGTGTTATTGACGTTTTATTGTCACTAGTTTCATAGAAGACATGTTTAGGAAGCAAAATATAACAAAATCTCAAAATCAACAAAAAAAGTATATTTGACTATTCACCTGCAGTGTCTCGCCTTAAGTGTCTTGCGCAAGGACACTTGGACCAGCTGCCCGGGGGGAGACTGCTCTACCTACCACTGTCGCCCCTATATTAGACTTTCAGATCGTTCACCACTTCCTTTGCTCTTAATCCTCCCTCCCTCCCGCCTCCTCTTCTCCTTTCTTCCTTCCTGATATCCTATTAGACCCGTTAATTCCCGCTCTGTTCGTCCCCTCCCTCCCCCTCTTCGCACGGCGGTCCCTACTATTGCATTAGACAGCCTTTTTAATCTTTCCCTCCATCCATCTATCCTCCCATCCAACCTCTCCATCCTCCTTTATTGTGTCCGTCCAAATGAGATTATCCCCCTCGCTCCGTGTAGAAGTGAAGCGTGGTGAGGGATAGTGCGCTGGTGGGATAGGGGAACTAATGTGATAGAGGGATGGATAATGAGATGGAGAGAGAGCTAATAAGATGTTAGCAGTTTGTAGTGGGGTTTTTTAGGGAGCGCTAAGAGGTTTGTCACTGTGTTTAAACACAGCTGTTAACAGCACTGGTGTTACGGAGACATGCCGCCCGGCAGGCAGGGACATACGGACCTCTGCGGTGGAACAGTGTTGCAAGGGAACAGTTTGTGTCCGACCTTTATTTCCTGTGAGGTGTTGCTCTTAGCGAACATTGCAACGGGCAACTGGAATTATGAGAAGATGGGCAGAGCACAAAGTTATACAGCACTGGGAGGCAACCCCACTGCTTACGATGTGATTGGCCATAATGACACTGACCCATCCTCTACTTATTATCCTGGACAGGAAATAAGAAATAACCTTGGGCCCATTTATAATGTTTGTCCTGTTGAGTTTGAAGCCTCCTTAAACAGCCTGCCTCTTTTAACAGCCCGCCTCTTTTAACAGTCCGCCTCCTTACACCGCCCGCCTCCTCAAACGACCCGCCTCCTCACACCACCTGCCTCCTTTAACGACCCGCCTCCTACACAGCCCTCCTCCTCACACGGCCCACCTCCTACACAGCCTGCCTCCTACATGGCCCGCCTCCTTACACGGACAGCCTCCTCAAACGACCCGCCTCCTCAATCCGCCCGCATCCTACAGGTCCCGCCTCCTACAGGTCCCGCCTCCTACACGGCCCGCCTCCTCACATGGCCCGCATCCTCACACGGTCCGTCTCCTCACACGGCCCGCCTCCTACACGGCCCCCCTCCTCACACGGCCCGCCTCCTACATGGCCTGCCTCCTACGCGGCCCGCCTACTCACATGGCCCGCCTCCTACGCGGCCCGCCTCCTTTAACAACCTCTCTAGAGGATATACAGTGAAGTGAATCAATACGCAGAGAGACAGAAATGTAACCTTGATTCTGATTAGCAGGAAAATACTGAGGGTGAATGTGAAGCTGGACTTAGGCCAGAGGACTTAGGCCAGATACTGTGTGTGTGCACGTGCATGTGTGTGCATGTGTGTGCGTGTGCGTGTGCGTGTGTGTGTGTGTGTGTAGGTCAGATGAAGTATTGTAAAGGCTGAGGTTTATATCTGAGGCCATGCTGACTCAGCTCAGAGAGGGAATTACTGGGCACATAAACACACACACACACACACACACACACACACACGCGTGCACATACACACACATAAGCATGCATACAAACAGCCAAACACACAGTACTCTACACACACTAAAGACACTTGTTTATGTGAATTATAGCGACATTACATAGACTTGCATAGGCATGCATTCTGTAACAAACCCTGACCTTAACTTTAACTCTAACCCTGACGCTTACCTTATCCTTAATCTAACCCTAACCCTAACCCTTAAAACTAACCATAAACTAACCCTAACCTTAAAACTAACCATAAACTAACCCTAACCTTAAATTGGAATTCTGGTATTTTTAAACCCGGACCCTATTTTTCCATCATGTTGGGTTTAAGTGAATCATTTCTGTAATTGGTCCAGTATTGAGGGAGATCTTTTCAGTTTGTTGGAAGATGTTGATAGACCTGCGTCTCTGTGCATGCTACGTCCCTTCATAGAGAGGGCCTCTGTGTTGTCCCTGCTATGTCTCTTCATATAGAGGGCCTCTGTGTTGTCTGACCAGTCCAGTTTACTGTTCTTGTAAGTGTACTCCCAGGTCTCCGCCATCTCCACCTCCTCCCCTCAGATGGTGATGGGAGTTGGGAGGGGTGGGTTCTTCTTGCCTTTCCGGTAGTCCACCATCAGCTCCTTGGTCTTGCTGATGTTGGGTTGGAAGTGGTTGCTGTCTCTCCACCCTACAAAGTCCAGGCAGCGTGGCTACATGAGTAGAGCTCCGGACTCATGATCGGAAGATCACCGGTTCGACCCCCGGTAAAAGCTGCTGTTGGAAAGTGGTGTTGTTGTCCAGCAGGGGGCACTATGTCCTCTGAACTTTTCAGTAACACAATGCCCCTTTTACGGTGATAGGGACACCGTACAGCTGCGAGTGCCGTCCTTCGGATGAGATGCTAAACCGAGGTCCTGACTGAATTCGGTCATTAAAGAACCCAGGATGCCTGGCGCCCTCGTGGTGCACCGCATAGTGCCACGCACACCTAAGCGGCCGTCCTGGGTTTGCCTCCCGCTCCCGGTGATATCTGTCGCATGTCTTCCCCACATCTCCTCCCGTTTGCCCTCTCCTCTATCGGTCCTGCGTGACCAGAAAAAGCTTAAAAAATGCTAAAAATGCAATTTTTTTTTAAAGAACCCAGGATGCCTATTGTAAAGAGTAGGGGGTTCCACGACGTTCCTGGCCAAATTCCCAATCAGGTCTCTGACATCAAGGCCACCTAATAATCCCTTCCCCTTAATTGGCTGGTATCAATGCCTGTCTCCTGAGCCGTTCAGCCATTGTGTAGTGTGATGTGTGCCCGGTTGCCAGTATAATGGTAGCCATTGAGCCTGCATAGCCCAAGGTTGGGTGCTACCAGTGGTGGTGAAGGAGGCAATTTCCCTAACCCTACTGTACGTTGTAAATCGCTTTGAGTCTGAGAAAAGCGCTATATAAATGTAATGAATTATTATTATTATTGCAAAGCGTTCCACCAGGGCTCTGTACTCATACTTGTCCGTGATGTAGGTGACGATTCTGGTCACATGTGTGGCACATCGAGTTGTGGCAGACGTCAGAGATGCAGAAGGTGAACAGGAAGGGTGACAGTACAGTTCCTTGGGGGGCACTGGTGTGGCTCACTGGCACATCGGACTGGCTGCCCTGTGGTCTGTTTGTGAGGTAGTCAGTGATTCAGGCCACCAGGCTGTGGTCCAGTCGCATCACCGTGAGCCAGTCACACATCGATGTATGTTTAATCCACACATAAATCCAGGCCAAGATGCATGCACACACTCACACAGACACACACATACATACACAGGCACACACAGACACAAACACAAACACAAACACAAACACACACACACACACACACACACACACACACACACACACACACCATCCAAGCCAAGATACATGCACACAAATACACACACACATACATCACTCAGGCCACGATGCACACACACAAACACACACACGCACACACACACACAGACAAACACACACACAGACACACACACACACACACACACACCATCCAAGCCAAGATACATGCACACAAATACACACACGCATACATCACCCAGGCCAAGATGCACACACAAGCATGCACGCACGCACGCACGCATGCACGCACGCACGCACGCACGCACGCACGCACGCACGCACGCACGCACGCACGCACGCACGCACGCACACACGCACACACACACACACACACACACACACACACACACACACACACACACACACACACACACACACACACACACACACACACACACACACACACACACACACACACACACACTCTCTGAGCATTTTAAGTGGTCAGCCTAATGGAAATAGGATTTGATGTTGAGCTGGCTATTACATCAAGTGCTACTCTCCACCACAGGTCAGTCTGTCCTCAATGACATGCTCCAGGTGTGTGTGTGTGTGTGTGTGTGTGTGTGTGTGTGTGTGTGTGTGTGTGTGTGTGTGTGTGTGTGTGTGTGTGTGTGTGTGTGTGTGTGTGTGTGTGTGTGTGTGTGTGTGTGTGTGTGTGTGTGTGTGTGTGTGTGTGCACAGCCTTACTCTTATGCTAAATATCTACGAATATACGTTTTGTATATCATTGAAATACTCTAGACTTACTCTATGTTAAATATCTATTAATGTACTTGTTATGTATATTAAATACTCTAGACTTACTCTATGTTAAATACCTATTAATGTACTTGTTATGTATATTAAATACTCTAGACTTACTCTATGTTAAATATAGATAAAACGTTTATTAGTAGATCTACTAATATACTTTTTATGTCGATTAAATACTCTAGACCTACTCTGTGTTA
>NC_140166.1:11653547-11655720 GCF_963971535.1 Notolepis coatsorum
CATTCACACAAACACATACATTCACACAAACACACAGATACATTCACACAAACACATACATTCACACAAACACACAGATCCAATCACACAAACACACATACATTCACACAAACACACAGATACATTCACACAAACACATACATTCACACAAACACACAGATACATTCACACAAACACATACATTCACACAAACACACAGATCCAATCACACAAACACACAGATACATTCACACAAACACAGATACATTCACACAAACACACACACACACAGATGCATTCACACAAACACAGATACATTCAGACAAACACACACACACACACACACACACAGATGCATTCACACAAACACACAGATACATTCAGACAAACACACACACACACACACACACAGATGCATTCACACAAACACACGGATACATTCACACAAACACACGGATACATTCACACAAACACACAAACACAGATACATTCACACAAACACACAGATAACTTCACACAAACACACAGATACCTTCACACAAACACACAGATAACTTCACACACACACAGATACATTCACACAAACACACTTATAAAAACACACACACATACCTTGCACATACCCTCACACTTTGTTCCTTCCTTTATTTTCTTTGTCTTTCCTTTGTCTTTCTTTCTTTCTTTCTTTCTTTCTTTCTTTCTTTCTTTCTTTCTTTCTTTCTTTCTTTCTTTCTTTCTTTCTTTCTTTCTTTCTTTCTTTCTTTCTTTCTTTCTTTCTTTCTTTCTTTCTTTCTTTCTTTCTTTCTTTCAGATTAGCACAATATTGAGAGGACATTGGAGAATGATACTCTAAGAGAGCAAGAGAGAGGGACAGAGAGAGAGAGCGAGAGAGAGGGACAGAGAGAGATAGAGAGGGAGAGGGACAAAGAGAGGGAGAGACAGAGAAATACAGAGAGAGGGAGAGACAGAGAGAGAGACAGAGAGAGAGGGACAACAAGAGGGAGAGACAGAGAGAGGGAGAGACAGAGACAGGGAGAGCGATATAGAGTGAAGCCGCATTGGATGTTTACATATACAGTACACAAATATTGGGACACAAACTAATACTCCAGTCTCAGTCGGCATAACATGTATGTGCATGTTCTAATCACCCAATATCCATATATCGGTAGATAAATGGAATACTGTGAATATTACCATGGAAACATGGATCACATGACCCAACAGTTAAAAGGTGTTTACATCCCTCAGTTTCTCAACTGAATTCATCCATCTTCTGATATTATATGCAGGTTTCTCACTGAACTCTAAATAGGTTCCTGCTCACATGCTCAAAAAACAAAGACAATACCTGATTATCCTGAATTATATTAAAATATTAAAGGGATAGTTCAGAGGACGTGGCTGGGTGGCATAGAGACCTAAGTACTTGTCTACCATAGCAAAGACTCTGTCAGAGGCGTATACACCCCCCAGACCAACATTAGGGTAGGCTACACACACCCCCAGACCAACATTAGGGTAGTCTACACTGTCACCAGACCAACAGTAGGGTAGTCTACACCCTCACCAGACCAACAGTAGTAGTCTACACCCCCCCCAGACCATCCGTAGGGTAGTCTACACCCTCCCCAGAAAAACAGTAGGGTAGTCTGCACCCTCGCCAGACCATCCGTAGGGTAGTCTACACCCTCCCCAGAACGACAGTAGGGTAGTCTACACCCTCCATAGACCGTCAGTAGGGTAGTCTACACCCTCCATAGACCGTCAGTAGGGTAGTCTACACCCTCCATAGACCATCCGTAGGGTAGTCTACACCCTCCCCAGAACGACAGTAGGGTAGTCTACACCCTCCATAGACCGTCAGTAGGGTAGTCTACACCCTCCATAGACCGTCAGTAGGGCAGCGTAACGACCAGAAGGAAATTGGCATAATGACAAAAAAAATGGGGGATGAGAGAAAAAGATAGTTTTGTCAGTGGTATGAAATACTTGCAAGAAGTGTAATGGAAGCAAAACCATTAGCTTACTGACCTGTGGTCAGAGTGAACCGGGAAGCTTCAGACAGGCAGCAAGTTCGGGAGTAGGTGCGGAAAAGTGACTATAGCTCAGCCGAGAAAGTGCTGATCGACTTGGGATTGGTCTCTCCGTGTTCAGGAGACTCAGCCGTATACAAGTCTATTGGATCATGTCT
>NC_140166.1:11658420-11688420 GCF_963971535.1 Notolepis coatsorum
CACACAAACACAGATACATTCACACAAACACACACACACACACAGATGCATTCACACAAACACACAGATACATTCAGACAAACACACACACACACACACACACACAGATGCATTCACACAAACACACAGATACATTCAGACAAACACACACACACACACACACACACACACAGATGCATTCACACAAACACACGGATACATTCACACAAACACACAAACACAGATACATTCACACAAACACACAGATAACTTCACACAAACACACAGATACCTTCACACAAACACACAGATAACTTCACACACACACAGATACATTCACACAAACACACTTATAAAAACACACACACATACCTTGCACATACCCTCACACTTTGTTCCTTCCTTTATTTTCTTTGTCTTTCCTTTGTCTTTCTTTCCTTTCTTTCTTTCTTTCTTTCTTTCTTTTTCTTTTCTTTCTTTCTTTCTTTCTTTCTTTCTTTCTTTCTTTCTTTCTTTCTTTCTTTCTTTCTTTCTTTCTTTCTTTCTTTCTTCTTTCTTTCTTTCTTTCTTTCTTTCTTTCTTTCAGATTAGCACAATATTGAGAGGACATTGGAGAATGATACTCTAAGAGAGCAAGAGAGAGGGACAGAGAGAGAGAGCGAGAGAGAGGGACAGAGAGAGATAGAGAGGGAGAGGGACAAAGAGAGGGAGAGACAGAGAAATACAGAGAGAGGGAGAGACAGAGAGAGAGACAGAGAGAGAGGGACAACAAGAGGGAGAGACAGAGAGAGGGAGAGACAGAGACAGGGAGAGCGATATAGAGTGAAGCCGCATTGGATGTTTACATATACAGTACACAAATATTGGGACACAAACTAATACTCCAGTCTCATTCGGCATAACATGTATGTGCATGTTCTAATCACCCAATATCCATATATCGGTAGATAAATGGAATACTGTGAATATTACCATGGAAACATGGATCACATGACCCAACAGTTAAAAGGTGTTACATCCCTCAGTTTCTCAACTGAATTCATCCATCTTCTGATATTATATGCAGGTTTCTCACTGAACTCTAAATAGGTTCCTGCTCACATGCTCAAAAAACAAAGACAATACCTGATTATCCTGAATTATATTAAAATATTAAAGGGATAGTTCAGAGGACGTGGCTGGGTGGCATAGAGACCTAAGTACTTGTCTACCATAGCAAAGACTCTGTCAGAGGCTTATACACCCCCAGACCAACATTAGGGTAGGCTACACACACCCCCAGACCAACATTAGGGTAGTCTACACTGTCACCAGACCAACAGTAGGGTAGTCTACACCCTCACCAGACCAACAGTAGTAGTCTACACCCCCCCAGACCATCCGTAGGGTAGTCTACACCCTCCCCAGAAAAACAGTAGGGTAGTCTGCACCCTCGCCAGACCATCCGTAGGGTAGTCTACACCCTCCCCAGAACGACAGTAGGGTAGTCTACACCCTCCATAGACCGTCAGTAGGGTAGTCTACACCCTCCATAGACCGTCAGTAGGTAGTCTACACCCTCCATAGACCATCCGTAGGGTAGTCTACACCCTCCCCAGAACGACAGTAGGGTAGTCTACACCCTCCATAGACCGTCAGTAGGGTAGTCTACACCCTCCATAGACCGTCAGTAGGGCAGCGTAACGACCAGAAGGAAATTGGCATAATGACAAAAAAAATGGGGGATGAGAGAAAAAGATAGTTTTGTCAGTGGTATGAAATACTTGCAAGAAGTGTAATGGAAGCAAAACCATTAGCTTACTGACCTGTGGTCAGAGTGAACCGGGAAGCTTCAGACAGGCAGCAAGTTCGGGAGTAGGTGCGGAAAAGTGACTATAGCTCAGCCGAGAAAGTGCTGATCGACTTGGGATTGGTCTCTCCGTGTTCAGGAGACTCAGCCGTATACAAGTCTATTGGATCATGTCTCCAGCGCCCCCACAGCCGTAGCTACAACCACTTAATGTCAAGGCGCTCATCCTCATTCATTCATTTTCTCCCCCCGCTCTCTCTGCCATGAGCTCAATGTAACGTGGAAGTGCAGTCAGTGGTGTATTGTATTGGAGTGACAGCACAAGAGTTATGAGCGTCAGCTTGACTCAAACCATGAAGTCATTGATTCATTGTTGTGGATCCCTGTGATGTCACCATATTTACAGTTGACAACTGGGGAAGCAAAATAACATGTGATATAAACCATTGACCATACAGCCCTTTGAGCTCCTTGTCTCTTGTTTGAATGCAATTAAAGGCACTAAATACACAGATAAATAAATAATTCTAGCGTTGACATGTGTTGACATTTGACTCAATTTGATCATCAGAATTCCCACAGATTCCTCCAGAATGTGGATACCTAAATTAGGTGTCACTACCCTTTATGTCTAGATGTCTTCTTCAGTGGTGTTAACCAAGCTAATTAAACTCCCAATCAATCACTGTCAAATTAGACTAATTCCCTATCTTAATTACAATTCTTAATCCTCTCTCCCTCCCCCCTCTCCCTCTCTTACTGCTACTCCTGTATTGTACTATTCCTCTCTCTCTCTCTCTCTCTCTCTCTCTCTCTCTCTCTTCTCTCTCTCTCTCTCTCTCTCTCTCTCTCTCTCTCTCACTCTCCTTCTGTCTTTGCGTGTCTCACCCTTTTTCTTTCTCTTCCGTTTCAACTTGCCTCCTGTCTCAGTCAGTCAGACGTTTGGACCTGATTCACCTTCCACCCCCCCCCCCCCCCTCCCCTTCACAATGAGCCTCTTACAATCAATTAGTGCCCTCGGAAATCAATTAAACTTGTTTCCCTGACAAGCTATTAATAAAAAGCTGACAAACGATGGGGCGTCATGCATGCGCATGTTGTTAATTAGCAGAATGTAAAACGATGGTAATTACCGAGGCGTAAAAGAGAGATATGGTGCTAAAAACGCCTTTGTTGAGAATCTGCTTAAGGAGGTTGATAGATATAGAGAGACAGAGAGAGAGAGAGAAAGAAAGACAGAGCAAAAGAGATAGAGGGGATGAGAGTGCCAGTGAAGAATAGAGAAAGAGAGAGAGAGAGAGAGAGAGAGAGAGAGAGAGAGAGAGAGAGAGAGAGAGAGAGAGAGAGAGAGGGAGAAATAAAGAAATAGAGGAGATAGAGTGTCAGTGAAGACAGCAAGATATATAGAGAGAGAGAAAGAGAGAGGGAGAGAGAGAGGGAGAAAGGGAGATAAATAGAGAGAAGACAGAAAAATATAAAGTGTATTTGTGTGTGTGTGTGTGTGTGTGTGTGTGTATGTGTGTGTGTGTGGGGGGGTATTGTTATGTGTGTCTGTACTGTGTGTACAGTGTAAATGCTTTCTCTCACTCTGTCTCTAAGTGCAGTGATACATTAAGCTGTCAATTCATAGAGATGCAAAATATAATTTGACATGGGTTTAAAAGAATATGTGATTCAGATTCAGATCTTTATTATGATGTCTACAGTACAGTACGCTGTTGGGCGGCCGGTTCCTTTGGTTCCAGGGGATTTGAGACGCAAATTTTTTGCGTCTGCTCGCTCCCGTCGCAAGATGGTGGCTTGCAGACGCGAACGGCCCGGGTTTGGTGAGTTGCTGGAGCCCAGTGAGGATGCGTCAGTCTCTACATGCCCGATGGAAACAGAGGATTACATGGTAGAGGCGGACGGGTTCTTATTTGAAGGCCCGGTGGAGACAGGTATCCCGCCCGTCCAGGTAACACTGGAGGGGGGTGAGATGTCTCCTTGGGGCGCCTCGTTTGAAGACGTTGGAGAAGAACCTCTGACTCGTTGGCGGGATGCCCTGCTATCAGCCACATCGGAGTGTGGCTCCTTGACCAGTGGAAGCCTGCTGTATGTGAGGGATGCGGGCTCGGTGGAGGAAAGTCTGCAGGGGGAACTGCGGGCTTTGTATCCCGAGCTCATGGCGGTGGCGGCAGTCGCAAACGGCGTGCCGCTGCCGCAGCCACTGCCTGTTCCTGTCCCTGATGATCTCATAGGTTATTTATGGCAGCGTCGCCCGGTGAGAGGGGTGGACGTTGTCTACCCATTTTTCCCCTGAATGGGGGCCTATGTTCGTCAGGGCCAGGTGGTGTCCCACATCATAGGCCTCCCCCGCCTACGTACAAGTTACGCGGGTGGCGGTTTGGTCGACGGTATGAGGGAGGGCGTGCCACGGCTTGATAGGCCGATGGCCGCGCTCCTCTGTCCGGAGGTGGTGTGGGAGCCGTTACGGAAGCCGGTTCCTCAAGGGAAATCGGCTAGGCGGTTGGCATACTGGAGCGTCATTTATCGCCGGAACACTATCTCTAGCTGCCGCGTCTAACATCGCGCAGCTGGCAAGATTCATGTCCGGGATATTGACGGGCGGCATGGAGCAGAGTGATGTACAACATGACCAGCTCTCCCAGGCGGCAGGAGCTGTCCTGCATCTGACTCAGCTGCAGGCCATAGCCGCTGGGAAAGTGCGCGCCCTGGCAATTCTGAACCAGCGCCACCTTTGGCTGGAGCAGGCGCGTGTGCCGGAGAAGAAGAGGCTTCCACTTCTGACGGCACCCCTCTCCGATGCTGGACTGTTCGGGAAGGCCCTGCAGTTGATGACCTCGACGTGCAGAGAGATGCAGGAGGAACTCTCTCAACCTCATTTCCCCCTCCCGATGTCGCCGGTGGGGTCAGACGGCTGCCACGTCGTCGAGCGTCTTCCGCCGTGGCTGCTGCTGCCACCACCGCCACTGCTGGTCCTTCGAGGAAGAAGGCCAGGAGGAGAGAGAGAGCGCCTCTGCTACAGCCGGCCCATCTACGCCCGGAGGTGACGGTAGGGACCGTCGAGACCAGCCGCCGATTGCTTACCGTCCCTCCGGGGCTCCCCGGGGTGGCAAATCCCGAGCGGCGCGAGGCGGCAGGCGCCGCTAGACCCAGTGACTTTTTTCCCCTGCGGTCCCCTCTGTTTTTCCCTTCCCGACCTTGCCATATGATTTGTTCGGAAATAAAAAGTCTCCTCTAAAGGGGGACTGTATTTTTTGTTAACAAACTGTGTGTTTCTTCGCCAAACATATGATGGGGTTGCAAATTGTGAATCTTCACTAGTATGGGTTGATAGGAGGGTTACGTTCATGTTAAGAGCTTAAGCAAGGTCTGCAGCCTACACTCGGTTAAAAAAGTTTTTTTTTTACCTCGGCCTGAGTCTCCACATAAAGGTAGAGGTTACTTGTATGTTCTGTTGCTTACACAAGTAATGTTGAGCTACAACACTGTTGTGTTGGTTGCAGTAATGCTCGTATGAACACGTACCACGGCTCAGCCGTTCTCGCTCTCTCTATCAGTGTTTTTCTATGTTCAACATGGATGCGGGTGTAGGATTCACACACACACACGCGACTTGGTTTTGTTGTAAACCCTGTTCACAGTTGTCTGTGGTTAGCATGCATTGTATTAGCTTGCGCTATTCATTAGCATTGCTACTAAAGGTATCGTGTGCTAAAGTTGTTGTTGTGTGCAAGGGAATGGCTTGTGAGGGGGTACCGGATAAACCCCTCCTTCCCTCTTCTGATTGGTCAGGGGGTTTATTCATCTCTTGTCAGTCCAGTCAGGGCCAAGCCGTTAGGCGACTTGGCAGGGAGGGGGGGGGGGGGGGGAAGGGTTCCCTGACTCTGCTCCTATTACAAGTTTCAAGTTTCTTTAATAGTTGTCATACAGAAGTACAGAATACTTTTATACAAAATGCTTCTTACTGTTACGCTCCAGAGACTGTGCAAGACAAGATAAGTATGAAATAAAATAACATAGTATAGCATGTAAAAAAAAAAAATTAGGTCACAGTGTTCAGTATAGACATATGTACAATGTTCGATGCAGAATAGACGTAACTGAGTTACCATATAATATACAATACTGTGCAGTGTACTAATACAATACTATATAGTGCAAGGCAGAAATGGGATGAGGTGCAATTTATGTACAATTTACAGTGGGTGTACGAGTTGTAGTGCAAATCCTTTATCAATAAATATAAAGTGTGTTTGTGTGGTTTAAGTGAGTGTGTGCGTGTGGGTGTGTGTGCTGTGTGCATTTGATGGTTGTTGCATAGTGTTTATTGTTCGTTTAGCAGCCTGATGGCCTGGGGATAGAAGCTTCTTCTGAGTCTTTCTGTGCTCGCCTTAAGACTCCGGTATCGCTTGCCTGACCGCAGCAGTTCAAAGAGGCAGTTGTTCGGGTGGCTCGAGTCCTTAATAATTCTCTTAGCCTTCCCCCTGCACTGCTTGTTGTAAATGTTCTGGAGGGTGGGAAGCCCCCCTCCAATTGTGCGTTCGGCTGAACGTGTCACTCTTTGTAGTCTGCTACGGTCTTGTGCAGTGCTATTCCCAAACCAGGAGGTGATGTTGCCAGTCAGGATGCTCTCTATTGTACATGAGTAGAAGTTCCTAAGGATCTTCTGACTGACTTGGAACTTCCTTAGGCGCCTGAGGAAGTAGAGGTGTTGTCGTGCCTTATTCACAACACTGTCAATGTGTGTGGTCCATGTCAAGTCCTCGGATATGTGGGCTCCGAGGTACTTGAAACTGTTCACTCTCTCAACCGGTGCCCCGTCGATGCTGAGGGGGCTGTAGTCCTTGACCCCCGACTTCCTGAAGTCCACAATCATCTCTTTTGTTTTGCTGACGTTCAGGGAGAGGCAGTTCTCCTGACACCACTGTGACAGATTCTCTACCTCTTCCAGGTAGGCCCTCTCGTCGTTGGCAGAGATCAGGCCCACCACTACTGTGTCATCAGCAAATTTGATGATTGTGTTGTTGTCCCGCTGTGCCACGCAGTCATGTGTGTACAGGGAGTAGAGGAGGGGGCTCAGAACACAGCCCTGGGGGGCCCCTATGTTGAGCGTGATGGATGAGGAGGTGCAGTTGCCTGCTCTTACCACCTGGGGTCTGCCCGTCAGGAAGTCCAGGACCCACTGGCAGAGGTCATAGTTCAAGCCCAGGTCCCTGAGCTTGGCTATGAGTTTGGAGGGGACTATGGTATTGAATGCTGAGCTGTAGTCGATGAACAGCATTCTCACATAGTTCCCCTGCCTCTTGTCCAGGTGTGATGCTGCTGTGTGCAGCACATGGGCTATGGCGTCCTCCGTGGACCTGTTGGGGCGATATGCAAATTGCAGGGGGTCCAGGTTGATGGGGAGGGAGGAACAGATGTAGCCCTTCACTAGCTTCTCAAAGCACTTCATGGCTATGGAGGTGAGGGCTACAGGGCGGTAGTCGTTGAGGCAAGTGGGCGTAGATTTTTTGGGTACAGGGATGATGGTGGACTTCTTCAGACAGGTGGGGATGACAGCCTGTTCCAAGGACAGGTTGAAGAAGTCAGTGAATACCGGGGCCAGTTGGTCGGCACAGACTTTTAGGACGCGGCCGGGGATGCCGTCCGGTCCTGCTGCCTTCCTGATATTCACTTTTTAAAGACCCGTCTCACCTCATGCTCTGTTACCCTGAACACTGAGTCTCCATCAGCAGACCCCCCCCCCCCCCCCCCATTGCCGTGGTTTGTAGGCTGGTGTTGTTATTCACAGCCTCAAACCTCGCATAGAAGGAATTGAGATCATTTGCTAAGGAGATGTCACTGTTCAGTTTGAGGGGGGTGCCTTTGTAATCTGTCATTGTTCTGAGGCCCTGCCACATGCCTCTAGAGTCAGCCTGTTCAAACTGAAGTTCAACTTTATCCCTGTAACGCCGTTTTGCCTCCATTACTGCTCTCCTGACGTTGTATCTTGCCGTCTTGTGTTCTTCCATGTTGCCTGTCACCAGCCCTGTGTTGTATGCTGATGTGCGCACTTTCAGAGCCTCACGGACGCATTTATCTACCCAGGGCTTTTGATTTGGGTAGATTCTAATTGTGGTAGAGGGGATTGTTTCTTCTACCAGAGTACAGACAAAGTCAAGCACCGTTTCAGTGTATTCGTTAATATTGGCTGTGTTATCACGGAATACCCTCCAGTCTGTGCATTCAAGTGCAGCTTGGAGTGCCTCCCCTGACGTCACGGTCCAACGCTTAACCTCTCGCGAGACCACCGGCATTCGCTTGAGACTTTGTTTATACTTTGGCAAAAGAAAAATGGCGGCGTGATCGGACTTACCGAATGGGCTAAGAGCCTGTGACTTGTACCCATTCTTAAATTGCGAGTATACATGGTCTAATATGTTCTCGCCTCTGGTGGGACAGGTCACATGCTGATAGAAATTCGGCAACACCTTTTTAAGACGCGCGCTGTTGAAATCGCCCAGAACCAAAATGGCAGCGTCAACATTAGCTGTGTGGAGTTTATTTACTTCGTCGTGTAACTTTGAAAGTGCGGTCCCAGTGTTCGCGTGTGGTGGAATGTACACTCTGATGAGGATGATGGACGTTACCTCTCTTGGGAGGAAGAAGGGTCGACATTTTATCGTGATAAACTCCAGGTCTGGGGAGCAGTGGTTAGACAGTTCCTTTGCGTTGCCTAAATCGCACCACTCCTTGTTTATCATGAAGGCAATGCCGCCTCCTTTCTTCTTTAGTGACTCTTCTGCCGTCCGGTCCTTGCGGAGAATGAAGAAGTGGTCTGCCGGTTCTATTGCGTGATTCGGGACATCTGGACTCAGCCAAGTTTCTGTGAAACAGAGGACGTTACAATCCCGAATGTCCCTCTGGAATTGGATCCGTGCTCTGATGTCGTCCAGTTTATTTCCTATCGATTGCACATTGGCCAACAATATGCTGGGCAATGTGGTTCTGTGTCGTTTGGACCTCAGTCTGTTTCGGACCCCGGCTCTCTTTCCACGTCTTCGCGGCGGCTTCTCCTGGTCTTGGCCATGGCCATAACAAAGGATCTCGGCGGGCCATTGCTGCTGTTCAGCGATCCGATCCAGAGAGCAATCCAATCTGTAAGTTTTCCTTAATCCAATGTCAATGATTGACTGACGGTCATACACATATAATGCACCAACAGTTGGTGCAAATAAAACTCCTAATACTATAAAAATTAACAAAAGAAAGCAGTCTCGATGAAGCGATCAGAAAGGCAGCCATCGGTGCAGCGCCAACACAAGTGTGTGTTGGGTTTCCCCCCGTCATAGCACACGTCACTACGCACGTTGCTATTGACGATGGCTTCCGTGAGTTAGACCTGTATGTACGGTCTGTTGTTGTCAAAGTGTCGGGATAGAGCGTGGGTTCCACTACGCTCGATATATGTGTAACTTGAGTCGGTTGGTCACATAACTCAAGATTCAAGTCAAGTCAAGAGTTTTATTTGTCACGGCATACGGATATACAATGAAATGCGGGTGGTCTTGCCCGCAACGATGTGCAATTGGTACAACATATAATAGAATCCAATACAAAAAATTTGTGCAATAAAATTGTGCAATAACAGGTAGCAGGTAACAATAAATTTGTGCAATAACGGGTAACAGTTAACAGTTAACAGTAGTAGTAATAGTAGTGCAATACACTGTTACTGTTGCTAATACTAATTTAAAGTGGCCTTTCCTTTTGGCAATAAGTGAGGGTGCGTGCGGCCTGAGTGTATGCCCGCTCATGCTAAAGTGTTACAGTGGTACTCAATGTTCATTGTTCAGGACTCTGATGGCCTGGGGGAAGAAGCTGAGCCTAAGCCTCTCTGTCCTAGTAGCTGGGGTTGGCAGGCGTCTGCCTGACCTCAGCAGCTGGAACAGGCTGTTATTGGGGTGGTGAGGGTCTTTCATTATCCTGCAGGCTCTGGATTTGCACCTCTTGTTGTATAGAACCTGCAGGGGAGGTAGTGCAATACCCGTGGTACGCTCGGCTGAGCGCACCACTCTCTGTAGGGCCTTCTTGTCTTGTGCCGTGCTGTTTCCATACCAGGCAGTGATGTTTCCAGTCAAGATGCTATCTTCCCCGATACTCTGAACTTCCTTAACTGTCTCAGGTGGTAGAGGCGCTGTTTCGCCTTCTTTACTACTGTGTCTATGTGTGTTGACCATGTCAGATCCTCTGAGATGTGGACCCCCAGGTACTTAAAGCTGCTCACCCTGTCCACGGTAGCCCCGTTAATCATCAGTGGTGTGTGTGTCTCCTGCTGTCCTCTCCTATAATCCACGATCAGCTCCTTGGTTTTACCAATGTTCAGGAGCAGGCTGTTGTCCTGGCACCAGCGTTCCAGTACCTCAACCTCCTCCCGGTAGGCCTTCTCGTCGTTGTCCGAGATCAGCCCCCACCACCACTGTGTCGTCCGCAAACTTCACTATGGAGTTGGAGCTGAACTTGGTCACACAGTCGTGTGTGTATAGTGAGTACAGCAGGGGGCTCAGAACACAGCCCGGGGGGGGCCCGATGCTCAGGGTGATGGTGTTGGAGGTCTGACCCCCCACCCTGACCGCCTTGGGCTTTTCACTCAGAAAGTCCAGTATCCAGGCGCTCAGAGCGGATCTCAGACCCAGCTCGATCAGCTTTTCCACCAGTCTGGTGGGGACTATGGTGTTGAACACTGAGCTGTAGTCAATGAACAACAGTCTCACATAGCCCCCCTTCTGGCGGTCAAGGTGAGAGAGGGTGCTGTGCAGTACTTGGGAGACCGCGTCGTCAGTGGACCTGTTTGGCCTGTATGCAAATTGCATAGGGTCCATATCACTGGGGAGGGAGGCACAAATGTGTTCCTTGACCAGCCTCTCGAAACATTTCATGGCCACAGAGGTGAGTGCCACCGGTCTGTAGTCATTGAGACATGTTGGGGAGGGTTTTGACCTGAAAATGCGAGGCTATGGCACATAGATCCTCCTTCCTACACTGATCCAAATTATCAACTGAGGGATCACTCAGAAACTCCTCCACACTAAAAGACGTCATGTCTACAAAGAGACACCAGTTCAAATCAGCAACACAGAGAGCAAGGAGGACTTACCAGTGAGCACCAAATTAAATATCAAAAAGAAATAAAAACCCACCCCCCCTTACAGGCGCGGACGCCCCAAAGTACAGGTGGTGGTGCTCACTTATAAAGCTGGTGTCTTTAACAGTAGGTCACCTATGTGATGTAAAATGTAGACCCAGGGTATCTTCCTGTCCTCAATGTCCCTGTGTGCAAAACAAAAGATTAATAAATAAGAAAAACAATCACCATAGGCTGGGTGACGAGGAATAAATATACAAGAATGGCGCTGCTCCGACCGGCCGCCTTTCTGTTAGCTCCGTCGAGACTGTGCTTACTTTTGTTAATTTTTATAGTTTTAAGAGTTTTATTTGCACCAACTGTTGGTGCATTATATGTGTATGACCGTCAGTCACTCATTGACATTGGATTAAGAAAAACTTACCGACTGGTTTGCTCTCTGGATCGGATTGCTGAACAAAAACAGTGGCCAGCGGAGATCCTTTGTTGCGGCCGAGGCAAGGAAAAGGCGCGACGGCGAGGAAGAAGAGAGGGGGTCCGAAACAGATTGAGATCCAAGCGACACAGAACCACATTGCCCAGCATATTGTTGGCCAATGTGCAATTGATAGGAAACAAACTGGACGACATCAAAGCACGGATCCAATTCCAGAGGGACATTCGGGACTGCAACGGCCTGTTTCACAGAGACTTGGCTGTCCCCGGACGTCCCAAACCATGCAATAGAACCGGCAGATCACTTCTTCGTTCTCCGTAAGGACCGAACGGCTGAAGAATCACTAAAGACGAGAGGAGGCGGCATAGCTTTCATGGTAAACAAGGAGTGGTGCGATATAGGCAACGCAAAGGAATTGTCTAACCACTGCTCCCCAGACCTGGAGTTTATCACCATCAAATGTCGACCCTTCTTTCTCCCGAGGGAGTTAACGTCCATCATCATGATCGGAGTGTACATCCCACCACAAGCAAACACTGGGGCTGCACTCTCGAAGCTACACAACGAGGTAAACAAACTACAGATAGCTAACGTTGACGCTGCCATTTTGTTTCTGGGCGATTTCAACAGCGCGTGTCTTAAAAAGGTGTTGCCGAATTTCTATCAGCATGTGACCTGTCCCACCAGAGGCGAGAACATATTAGACCATGTATACTCGCAATTTAAGAATGGGTACAAGTCACAGGCTCTTAGTCCATTCGGTAAGTCCGATCACGCCGCCATCTTTCTTTTGCCAAAGTATAAACAGAGTCTCAAGCGCTCGCCGGTAGTATCGCGAGAAGTTAAGCGTTGGACTGTGACGTCAGAGGAGACACTGCAGGCTGCGCTGGAATGCACAGACTGGAATGTGTTTCGTGATAACACAGACAACCTCAACGAATACACTGAAACGGTGCTTGACTTTGTCTGTACTCTGGTGGAAGAAACAATCCCCTCTACCACAATTAGAATTTACCCAAATCAAAAGCCTTGGGTAGATAAATCCGTCCGTGAGGCTCTGAAAGTGTGCACCTCAGCATACAACACCGGGCTTGTGACAGGCAACATGGATGAATACAAGACGGCAAGATACAACGTCAGGAGAGCAGTAATAGAGGCAAAACGGCGTTATAGGGACAAAGTTGAACTTCAGTTTGAACAGGCTGACTCTAGAGGCATGTGGCAGGGCCTCAGAACGATGACAGATTACAAAGGCACCTCCCTCAAGCTGAACAGTGACATCTCCTTAGCAAATGAACTCAATACCTTCTATGCAAGGTTTGAGGCGGTGAATAACAACACCAGCCTACAAACCACTGCAATGGAGGGGGGGGGGGGGGGGGTGGGGGGCGCTGCTGACGGAGATTCAGTGTTCAGAATAACAGAACATGAGGTGAGGAGGACCTTTAAGAAAGTGAATATCAGGAAGGCAGCAGGACCGGACGGTATCCCCGGCCGTGTCCTAAAAGTCTGTGCCGACCAACTGGCCCCGGTATTCACTGACATATTTAACCTGTCCTTAGAACAGGCTGTCATCCCCACCTGTTTGAAGAAGTCCACCATCATCCCTGTACCCAAAAAATCTACGCCCACTTGCCTCAATGACTACCGCCCTGTAGCTCTCACCTCCATAGCCATGAAGTGCTTTGAGAAGCTAGTGAAGGGCTACATCTGTTCGTCCCTCCCCATCAACCTGGACCCCCTGCAATTTGCATACCGCCCCAACAGGTCCACGGAGGACGCCATAGCCCATGTGCTGCACACAGCAGCATCACACCTGGACAAGAGGCAGGGGAACTATGTGAGAATGCTATTTATCGACTACAGATCAGCATTCAATACCATAGTCCCCTCCAAACTCATAGCCAAGCTCAGGGATCTGGGCTTGAACTATGACCTCTGCCAGTGGGTCTTGGACTTCCTGACGGGCAGACCCCAGGTGGTGAGAGCAGGCAACTGCACCTCCTCATCCATCACCCTCAACATAGGGGCCCCACAGGGCTGTGTTCTGAGTCCCCTCCTCTACTCCCTGTACACACATGACTGTGTGGCTCAGCGGAGCAACAACACAATCATCAAATTTGTTGACGACACAGTAGTGGTGGGCCTGATCTCTGCAAACGACGAGAGGGCCTACCTGGAAGAGGTCAAGGTCCTGGCGGGATGGTGCCAGGAGAACAGACTCTCCCTGAACGTCAGCAAAACAAAGGAGATGATTGTGGACTTTAGGAGGTCGGGGGTCAAGGACTACAGCCCGCTCAGCATCGACGGGGCACCGGTTGAGAGAGTGAACAGTTTTAAGTACCTCGGAGCCTACATATCCGAGGACTTGACATGGACCACACACATTGACAGTGTTGTGAAGAAGGCACGACAACGCCTCTACTTCCTCAGGCGCCTAAGGAAGTTCCAAGTCAGTCAGAAGATCCTTAAGAACTTCTACTCATGTACAATAGAGAGCATCCTGACTGGCAACATCACCTCCTGGTTTGGGAATAGTACTGCACAAGACCGAAGCAGACTACAAAGAGTGACACGTTCAGCGGAACGCACAATTGGGTAAGGCTAAGAGAATATCAAGGACTCCAGCCACCCGAACAACTGCCTCTTTGAACTGCTGGGGTCAGGCAAGCGATACCGGAGTCTCAAGGCGAGCACAGAAAGACTCAGAAGAAGCTTCTATCCCCAGGCCATCAGGCTACTCAACGAACAATAAACACTATGCAACAACCATCAAATGCACACAGCATACACATCCACACGCACACACTCACTTTAAACAAACAACACACTGCAGCACCCACTCTCCACACTTTAGATCACCTAAACACACTTTATATTTATTGATAAAGGATTTGCACTACAACTCGTACACCGTACTGTAAATTGTACCTAAATTGTACCTCATCCCATTTCTGCTTTGCACTATATAGTATTGTATATTAGTACATTGCATAGTATATTGTATATTGTATGGTAACTCAGTTACTTCTAGTCTGCATCGAACATTGTACATATGTCTATACTGAACACTGGGACCTCTATTTTTACTTCTTTTTACATGCTACTTTATTTTATTTCATACTTATCTTGTCTAGCACAGTCTCTGGAGCGTAACAGTAAGAAGCATTTTGTATAAAAGTATTCTGTACTTCTGTATGACAACTATTAAAGAAACTTGAAACTTGAAACTACACAAGTTAGGAACAAAACAGAAATGTACAAATACCAAACTAATGCCAAACAGGCCACAGCTCTACAGAACACAAACAGCACAAAACTATACTAAAGCCCTAAACTAACTGACAGCACAAAGTGCCAGAGCCTTCACCAGCTCTATACCAAAGACACAGACCAAGTATAATTACCACCACACACAGACCAAGTATAGTTACCACACCACAACCAAACGAATCAGGGAGCTCACTAACACTGAAACAAAATGGGTATATGAAGGGAGAGTGGATGTTGATTGCAGAATCAGCTTCACCTGCCGTTGCACTGGGGTGAGTTGCTGATTGACCAGCTGCTGCTGCAACTGGGACTGGGAGACACCTGAGAGTGGGATATGTTACACAAGAGGGAGACAAAACAACAACAAACAAAACATGCCTATATATTAGTGCTGTCAGGCGATAATTTTTTTTAATCTAATTAATTACAGGATTTGTAATTAATGAATCTAATTAATCACATTTTAATCGCATAACCATGTTATGCCTGATATTCTATAATCATATTTCAAATTGCATGTGTCCGGATGGCAGAATTCAGTACTGTATCTACAAAACCTTCTGTTTAATCATCTTCCATCTATTAATTTGCTTAGATTTTTCAGGTCTGGTCAATTTGAGCATGGTGTTATTCACAGTCAAAGATAAAAAAAAAAATGGAATTGATATTCTCATTTGGTTCATTACAATTTACTCAAGCCTAGTAACAGACACAGTATTTCTGACACTGGGAATACATTCCATGAGATCCATAGATGTCCCTAGAATCAGATACCAAGAACATGCAAATGGACCTTATAAAAAAAATTCTGTAAATGTGTATTCTACGTTCTTATGGAATGAATGAGATACAAAAAAAATTATATATTTTTTTGTAATTAATTTTGAGTTAATTTTCATAACGCGATAATTTGCTGTGTAATTAATTAATCTAATTAACGCGATAAACTGACAGCCCTACTATATATACAACAGATAACATACATTACTCCCTCTATATACATACATAAGGACACCGTCCGTAACACACTCACATACACCAACCCTTCCAGTTCTATTCATATCTATGTTATGAAGGTATTTACAGAAGGGTTTTGTTAGGGTTTGTAACCGACCTCAAACGCAACGGCACAGAGAGAGTTGTTCAGAGTTAGCCAAAGCAAGGGCATATTTATTTTCAGAGTTCAAAGATGGAATGAAGTTGAGCAACCGAACAAACGGGGAATCTGGCATGTGAAGATTGTTGCGGCTCTGCAGATTATCCCAGTAGGTGGTGGTGAGGAATTGGCTTGTGACGTCTGAAGCCGCTCTGCAGATCCTCCCAGCTTTCACTCCCGGTGGAAACGGAGAGAGAGAGAAATCTGAGTTAGCCCAGCGCACAACAGAAACAGAGAGGTGACTGATCCAGAATATATCCAAGTGACTTGATCTTCGGTGTACCACACACAGTTAGCAGAGTCCAGAGAAAAAACAATACGGTAATCCAAAGTGTAAATCCAACACAAAAATAGGTGAGAACAGTACAACAAAAACGGGATCTCTTCGGTGTTTCACAAACACACAAAAAACGAATGATCCAAAAGAACTGTTTCCAAAAACTCACCAGAGCGCAACGCGTAAAGCGGGCAGATAACGAGGCGCAGCTCAGAACGGGAAACCAGGTTCTCCACAGGGATTCTCCACGAAAGTCCTGGAGAGCAAAAGACAGCAAACAGCGACGGGGAAGGTAGGCAAATGCAGGAGTAATCAGAACGATCCAACATTGATAGTAGGGGGATCAGGGTATATAAAGCCACAGGGCGCTGATTACAAGCTGTGACAGCTGCGGGATGAAATTGATACTTGCTCCAGAAGCGTGTGGCGAGGAGAGAACCAATCAACACGGCACCTTACAGGAACGGAGCGTGTGGCGGGGAATGCTATTAATCAACAAAGTACCTTAAAGGGACGGAGCGTGTGGCGGGGAGCGGACCAAACCTCACAGGTTTGTTGATATCGCATTCATCCCCTGATTTATATCACATTTTATTCCTAAATACATGGCGAAATATGGAATTTTACCATACAAATGGACTGTTGACAGTATTTTCTGATTTATGGAGTGATAAAAAGAGATATCCAAAATCCCCTCTGTAATAACCTTTGGCTCTAATATGTCAACAAAATGAAACTATAATTTTGAAAATGGCTTTATCCAATGTTCAGATTTCTGTCCTGGAATTATATGCAAATTAGTGCATATTTAAGTAGATCATGAAGATTTGCACATTTAAACATACAATTTCAGAAAACCTGTAATACAAAAAAGTATTGTCTTAATACAAGTAATCAACTGGGGGAAGTTTCATTGTGATATCTATTAGTTAAATGTCTTATCCTATTCACCTGGGGTGTCTCACACATATTAGGGCTGGTAGCGCGATTCCCCAAATTTTCCTGAGATCAGATTTGAGCGTGGCTGAGAGCAGATTTAAGAGTGCTGAGGAGCACACTTATGATTGATTGACTAATTGAACATTTTATTAACTTGACAGACTGTGTTCTCATAGTGATTCCTTCATGTCAACGCTACAGGCCTCCTTGGAATTAATTACTTAATCATAATTAAAATAAATATGACAATATTTGTATGATAAGAAATTACGCATTTGATGTCGGAAAAATAAATAATATGGATTCATCTGATCACAGGGCAGCTGGATTAACCATATCTGAACCAGCTATTTTGGACAAATGTATAATTACTTTAATTACTCAGATATTCAAACACAATTATGCAATTATTGTGAAATGATTGAAAATAATAATTATTTAATGCCTTCTGTGGAATTTGTATTTCTTATTTGTTACATATCTGTTTCAATGGTATACAATGGGACAGACCTTTGTTTGATATAAACCTGCATTCCTTCGAATATATCATTAATCAATTAAACTTATATTGAAATACACTATATAGCCTATACACCAACACTGAAATGACAGTGGATAAATAAATAAATAAGAACTAAAGCTAATCGGTGGAAATAGACTGCATTAATATTCCATAACAAGTCTTGTGTGCGCCAATATGGCCTATGTGTCTAATGAATGAACAGTATACACTGTAAAACCGAATAAGTTTCCAGAACTTAAAAAAATTGACGTAATCCCATGCCTCAATTTTTTTAAGTTGATAAACTCAAATGTTTTCAGTTGGCTAAGACTTACAATTCTCAGTTAAGGCAACTCAAATATGTTCTGTTACTGTGACTTAAGGTTCTCAGTTAAGTCAAATCAAATATGGTCAGTTACTCTGACTTACAGTTCTCAAGTGGAGTCAACTCAAATATGTTCAGTTACTGTGACTTACAGTTCTCAGTTAAGGCAGTTCAAATATGTTCAGTTACTGTGACTTAAGGTTCTCAAGTGGAGGCAACTCAAATATGTTCAGTTACTGTGACTTACAGTTCTCAGTTAAGGCAGTTCAAATATGTTCAGTTACTGTGACTTAAGGTTCTCAAGTGGAGGCAACTCAAATATGTTCAGTTACTGTGACTTACAGTTCTCAGCTAAGGCAATTCAAATATGTTCAGTTACTGTGACTTAAGGTTCTCTAGTGGAGTCACCTCAAATATGTTCAGTTACTGTGACTTACAGTTCTCAGTTAAGGCAATTCAAATATGTTCAGTTACTGTGACTTAAGGTTCTCAAGTGGTGTCAACTCAAATATGTTCAGTTACTGTGACTTACAGTTCTCAGTTAAGGCAGTTCAAATATGTTCAGTTACTGTGACTTAAGGTTCTCTAGTGGAGGCAACTCAAATATATTCAGTTCTGTTCCACACTAGCTCACGCTCAGCGTTCATTGCATATATCTCGCTTCAGCATATATACACTGAATAATTTCACAAATGTACCTTTAAATGCCAGCATTCATCTGGCCACACCCCCATCCGCTTACCTATATAAGCAGGGGTGGTGCCACACACTCATCTCCTTCTCAAATTTCATCACAAGCAACGTGTTGCTCATATGCCCACTTGATGTGGAGAAAAATATTGTTTACAAGGAAAGGAAGAACAAGGAGATACGTTGACATCATATCTTTATTTTCTCTCTCACTATTTTCCAGAAAATACGGCAATGTTGTCTTCGTCACTGGAGTGTCTGGAAGATGGTGATCATTCTAAAAACTCTCCACCGGTTTTCGTATTGGGAGCACGCCGCTGCATGCTTCTCAACTGCAGTTCCTTGCTGTGTTTGTTGGGGTGAAACCTGTCAGGCCACAGCTGAACTGTCGGACGCGCCGCTGTTGTGAGAAGCGGTGGGTTTCAGGTTGGGTGAGTACTGTTGCTGGCGGGCTTCACTTGTCTGTTAGTGCTATGGGGGCTACTTGACAATATTTATGGAAACCGGCCCCAGGCTAGGGTCCTTTGTTCAGCCACCTAGGCGACAGAAGACCTTGGTCTGAAGACCATTGTAGTTTTAACTAGTGGGCCGCGACCATTAACACTGGTGATCCCTGTGTTTTCTGGACGAGTGGGTATCTCCCTGTCACCGTGTAGCCCCTTCTTTCATATCCAAATGAGAGTATTCCTTCACGAGGAGATATGTGCATGGATGTTCATTAGCGGAAGATCCATGTTCAAGTCAGCTACACAGGCCAGTTTGGTATTGTGCTGATTCCGTCGGGTGTTGGTAAAATCACCGTTGTAAAGCTGTGTTGACATCTTGTTTCTCTTTTCTCTTAAAAAGTGAGGAGGGTTTCAGAACGACGGCCTGTCTGGGTGAGTGTTATGTCATTGTGTACAAGTTCAAGTGATAGCTGCTTAGCTTACGGTTAGCCGGTCAGCTGTTAGCTGCAGCGTTAGCCTGCTGGGATCACTGCGGGCCTACAGAGGTTGGGCCTACTGTTAGCCAGTCAGCTGTTAGCTGCGGCGCTAGCTGTTGTGATGACTAGGAAACGTTAGCTTGCTGCTATCGGACAAGGCCAGCGCGAGGTAGCTTCTGCTACTCGCGCGCCGCCGTGAGCTCCCCTCTGGTCGCGTGCGCCGTTCGCTCGGCGTCTCGCGAGCAGGGGTAATAGCGACCGACGGTTGGAGCGGCCGTTAGCTTAATGCTACTCTGTTGTACGTGCTTTGATTGTAACATGTTTTACACTCTTGACTACGACGTCGTCTTTGACAGGGGATGTTCGTCGACCCTGCCCTGAGCCAGGACGGCAAGGATTGCGTCAACAAAGGGACCGTTGCGACGGGTAGAGCGGCGACGCTGCCCGGATCGAACAACACAGGACGGCTGTGTTCCTACGGTGTCTTGAGACTGCACTTCGCTGATCTACGTTCCGGGTAGGACAAGGTTTGACCAGACCTTATAACACGTCTTCTGGTTTTACCTTTCTAAATGTTTTGTGAATAACGATGTTTTCCCAAAACGTGTGTTGCTGCAATGCATTTAGGATACAACGCGAGTTATGTGTGAACTGTCTTTGTCACTGGCAGTTAGCTTCTCCGTGCAAATCGGGTTGTTACAGATGTGAAAATGATCTGGTTGTTGTGTGAGAAACATCATGTGTGTTTATATGTACCGTGTACTCACAACTAAGGTAACTAACCTATGAAGCTATGCTTAGTGACAAGTGAGTAAAAGAATGTTCTTTTCTCAGCCTGTGATGACAATGAACAGTGTTCACATATTAACAGGTTTTCCTGTTTTAACTGGCCGTATTAAGGGTAAAATAAGAGGATTGTGTTTCCCCCCGGTTCCCTGGGGACTTTTTCATCCTCCTATCAGACATGTTGCACTACATTGTGTCTTTTGTGTGGTAGGGATGCGATGTAACCCTTAGCTTGATTGCTGAGGTTGTGCTAAAACTGCTGGAGAAACTTTATTTTCCTAAAAGAAAAGATTGTTTGGTCGCTGTCGTGTGTGCTTAGCAAGGCCTGTGGCCGATACTAATCGAGAATTATGTATTCTCTCATTATGAAAAACGGCGTTCCTCTGTAGAGTGTTTTTGCCATTTTTTGTAGGTGATGATGGGTTGTGTGTGTCATGCGACCTACAACTGGGTTGGACTGGCCACAGAAGCACATGTGTATGTTGGACCGGGGCTCTTAGAGCCCTCTCTATTCTGTGTTTTTTCCTTAGTAAAAATCAGATAGCAGGTTAGCTCATGCGCTGTGTGGAGCTGTCAAACGCTTCATAGAGCTGACTATGACTGTGTCATATTCTCTTTTTGTCATTACATCGTATCATGGGTGTGGGGTCGTAAAGGGGTGAACTGGTAACTTTTCCTCTCCCCCTTGTTTCTGTCGGTCAGGGGTACACCCCCTGTCCTTCAAGGTTCCCTTCACGTTGCGGTTCGGCACGTTACGGGGGGGGGGGGGAGGGAGTTTCCTGGTACCACGGCCTGGAATATTGGGCGTGTGCACCGCAGAAATTCCCCCGCCATAGAGTACGTCACCGTGCGTGTCTCTGTTGGTAGCACTTCCGTGTGCTGTTCAGGTCCATGTGATGGATCTGTTTCAGGGGGGTGGTCAGGGCTCCTCCTCACCAAGCGCCTATTCGGGCCGTCTGTGAGTTCGGACTCCTCCTTCCATGTGAGGGAGCCTCCATCAGAGTACAGAGCCTTCCTCCTCAGATTGTCAAAGTGAGTGGACCCTCTAGAAGGTGTCCTATTCTATTGTATATGTATTCGATTCAATTCGATTATTGAGTGTGTATGGGTTCAGTGCCTCTTCCCCGGAGAGCCCTAAAAACCAATTTTTTTACATGGCTCAAGGTGCAATATATTCTTTTCAATCTGTACAGCTCGCGTGGGAAGTCTCTCTGGGGATCCCCGTCTCCTTCCTATGGGAAGGTGGTGGGATGTAAAAATGTGAAAAAATTTTACCCCCGGCTGTGTAGACTGGGATACATACTGTTGATGCTTCCTTCTTTTCTATTAAAAAAGTGTTGGAGTTAGGAAGTGTCACACCCCTCTTGTCGTTCCCCATGGCGCCTTGGGGATTCAATGACAGGTCTAAATAGCCTGTTCATTGATGGGGGTGTGTCCCGACGCACGTATAGTGCTAGCTCGCTGTAAACAGGCGACTGACTGGCACGCCTTGGTTGCTTGTGGTTAAACGGCGTTTTTATAAAGCGACTGAGATGGGGGGTTTTCCTCTTCCGACGACCACATCCCACGACCTGGGTTGGTTATCGACGGATTCTCGTTCATGTCTGGGGGATGATGACGGAATGGATCTGAACGTATGTAGAGGGGTCTCACGCCCTTGGGGTGGGCCACCAGGCGCGGTTCGCCCGAACGTCTGGGTGGCGCCTTCTTTTCATGTTAAGATCGACACGCATATCTGCCCTTTCTCCTGGAGTAGGCATGTCGGCGTGGTTAGGGCACGGGACTGGTTCTGGTCACGCTGGTCCGGATCAGTTGAACCCGTTGTCTGCCGGGGATGCAGATCTGCTGTTCTGGTACCCTGAGGGACTTGGGCTTTTTTCAGGGGGAAAAATGCCAGGTCGGTCCGGGTGTCACAGGGTTAAGCGCTATGGAGACCCTGGTTGGGTACGTTTTTACTCAGCACTGTCGTAATGGCTTACGGCCATGCCAACCTGTACACGCTCGATCTCGTCGGATCTCGGCCGCTACACAGGTTGGTCCTGGTTAGTACTTGGTTGGGAGACCGCCTGGGAATACCAAGTACGGTGTGCTTAGGGGCTGGTTCTCCATTATTTTTCGCTCCTCTCTCACGCATGGCGAAGAGGGGCCTGTTGGGGTGGTCTTTGACCTCCTCTGGTGACCCTGTGCTTCCCGTATCGCCAGGCCCGGTCCGAGGTAATGTTTCGTCGACCCGTAGGCCTGGGTTAACCCTTTTTTGAAAACTGAAACACTTGTACTGCGGTATAGCCGGTGTGTTTTGGAGTTTTTTCTTGAGGGGTTATAGGAACAACCACCGCATTGGGTAACGCCAAGGTGGTTGTTTCCCTGGTGTGTTGGAGCAGTGTCAACTCTCGGGTTCACCGGTTGAGGGTGCCCCTGCACGTTCATGACGTCTGCCAATCGTGTCAGCCTTCTCTGCCTCAACCCCTCTGGGTGGGGGTTTTTGAATGGAGGCTTGGTCATGCAACAACGCCAGCTTCCGCTCCTTCCGCCGGGCGGCTGTGTTCAGCTGTCCCCTCTGGCGCCTGTCTCGTACGCAGTCTCCAGGCTCGGGTTAATAGCCTGTTGCCTGGTTTTTCCCCGGTGCGCTGCCTGCTTCCGTTGGTTAACCTTTTTTGTGTGCTTGCGGCCATGCTGACTGCCTGTTGCAGGGTCAGTGTGCCAGGCGGTGTACTATTGGGGGGACAGGGCCCGCTCGGCTGAGGGGCTTTTGTCCGAATACGCTGGCGATGTGGGGGGCGCGGCACTACGTGCCCACCTGGTGGGGTCTTGATGCTGGCATCATGGACTTCTCCGGGCCCCCATTCCAGGGAGTCCAGTCCTTTTGGTGGGTCTGGGTCTTCCTTCGCGCTCCGCTGCTACGGCCTTGCCACGGGGTTGGGTTTGCCCTTGACCCCGTGATTCTGGGGGCAGTAACGAGGTTGTTTCCCTCCGTTCGTTCCCGGGTGGCATGCGGGTTGTGCGTGTGTGTGTGTAGTCGTGGGGTCAAGCCACGGTCTGCTCACCCTGTGCGTTGAGTTGCTTGAGTGCCTCTTCGCACGGTCGGGTCCGTCGCCCTCCCGTGAAGCCACCGATAGGGGGGGTGCCCTCCATTAGGGTGGGTCGGGGGGGCTCGGCCCTCCCTGGTCTGATGGTTGTGGGGGGCCTCAGCCGGGTACATTTGTCGAGCTTCTAGCTCCCGCTCAGCTCCTATTATGCAATGAACGCTGAGCGTGAGCTAGTGTGGAACAGAACGTTAGGTTATGACTATAACCAAGTTCTGTCAACACTTAGTGAACGCTCAGCGTTTAGACGACGCTGCAGGCCCTTGATTTTTCATTCATTCATTGTGATGAAATTTGTTGGGAAGGAGATGAGTGTGTGGCACCACCCCTGCTTATATAGGTAAGCGGATGGGGGTGTGGCCAGATGAATGCTGGCATTTAAAGGTACATTTGTGAAATTATTCAGTGTATATATGCTGAAGCGAGATATATGCAATGAACGCTGAGCGTTCACTAAGTGTTGACAGAACTTGGTTATAGTCATAACCTAACGTTAATGTGACTTACAGTTCTCAGTTAAGGCAGTTCAAATATGTTCAGTTACTGTGACTTAAGGTTCTCTAGTGGAGTCACCTCAAATATGTTCAGTTACTGTGACTTACAGTTCTCAGTTAAGGCAATTCAAATATATTCAGTTACTGTGACTTAAGGTTCTCAAGTGGTGTCAACTCAATTATGTTCAGTTACTGTGACTTACAGTTCTCAGTTAAGGCAGTTCAAATATGTTCAGTTACTGTGACTTAAGGTTCTCAAGTGGAGGCAACTCAAATATGTTCAGTTACTGTGACTTAAGGTTCAACCTTAAATCCATGTGATTAAGTTAACAGAACTCAAAGACATTGAGGCAATCTAATGCCTCATTTCTTTTAAGTTAATCAACTCAAATATTTGCAGTTACTATAACTTAAGGTTCAGTTTTAAAATCCATGTGAATAAGTTAACAGAAAAATAACTACACAAGCACATTATATCAACTTCAAACAACTCTTTTATTTTTTTCTATTCAAAGAGTATACATATTTATAAAACGGCATGCACATTTCTCGATTCTGATTGGCTGAAACAGTCATTTTACACATCTTTATTGGCAACAATTCCACGCTGCTGGCCCAGGACCCGCCCACAACCGAACCACATCACATCACTCCGCCGGATCACAAGAAGGTGGACAATAATCTTTACAAATGGATATGTTGATAGCGACTAAACGACTAAATATCAAGCGATTCTGTCACAGCGAATGTCTTAGTCGTTTAAACAATGTTGGATGATGTAATTGATGGGTCTTGAATCATTCTGTAACAAAAGAAAAATCGCGGATTGATTGATTGATTAATTTTCATTTATTTTTCCTTTCGACTGTCAGCGCTCGCTCTAGTCTAGAGCAGGCTATGTTTGCAGAATGATAACTAGAACACTACAGTACTCTGTACTAAGAACACTATACAGTACACTAACTATTACTACTGCCTACAAGGGCTCAAGGATACAGTCCCACTCTCAGCATACAAGATCGATGGTCTGCTGCTGCTGACTCCCAAGCGATTCATTCAAGTGAAACGGAACTGAGTCCAGCTAATGGTGAATAGTTATTTTATTAATCAATTATTGTGTCTTTATTCACTCTAGTTGTGTAATTGACCAGTTCATATTCTGTATAAGTTCATATTCTGTATATGTTAATAATAACGCTTCTGTGTTGCGTTTATGGCTCCTGGTATATCGCCTTGTACTCTGTACTGAGAACACTAACTCTACCACTGCCTACAAGCAATGGAAGCAGTCAGAGCAGAGTGGCATTTATGCCCATTGCCTCCTATTGTTCCTCGAGACACAAACGTTTGGGACTTGGATGTTGCCTTTGAGATTCTGATAAACTCTTTCAACTCTAAAACTTACTTGGATGAAATTACAATAATGCCAGCTATAGACGGTTAAGAAAATTCGAACTGTAAAACTCTCAAATGTAAACATATTACATAAAAAATAAAGAACAAGGTACATTGAGTAGTTTGGACCTATTGGCTGAATATCTGCAAAGTAGTACAGCAACTTTTGAAGGTATTATTTTGACATGACAAGACATTTCAGATGAGTTTCTATAGACACACTTTTGAGGTGTTGGTAAGTGCTTTGGGGTAGTGCATAGATTAGTCCAAACATTACAGGAAGGAATCACCAAATCTGGGGAGGCTGATCATGATATGACTTTCAATGACAATAGAGATTGTCACAGGCTGGTAGTGAACTGGACTTGTGTCATGATCACTGATTACAGTAAGGAATAGAAACTCATCTGAAAGAAGGATGTGGGGTGAGGTATTAATTTCCTTGTCATGTCAAAATAATACCTTCAAAAGTTTAATGCAAGAGTGGTCAGGTGACGTAGCGGAGATTGCGTTCGTCACCAACGCTGGAGACACTGGATTTGCGTGTTCGAATCCAACTCCCTGCGTTGTCACCAGCTTGGCTGGCCGTTCACACTAATACAATTTGGCAGTATTAGGGGGTGGGGAAGCTGGCGGGTGGGAATCTGGCGTTGTGGACAGCGATGCCTACAGGTCAGGTCTCGGCGCTTGCTAAGCGGGGCAGGACTTGGTGGAGATAGCGTGCCCTCCCACGCGTTACACTTCACCAATGAGAGCCCTCGCTGCCAAGTGAAAAGACGTCACTGGCTGTCGGCGCATGTCTCGGGGGAAGCGTGCGATCGACTCGGGACGCCCTTATACCGACTCGTAGGAGAACATGCATACAGCACCAGGTAGGGGAGGGGGGGGGGGGGGGGGAATTGGCACAACGACTAATTGGGACGGGGAGAAAATCCATTGAAAAATCAGAAGAAAAAAAATTATTGCATCATCAAGTCATTCTTGAGAGTCTGCAACCTGGGCGACAGTTTACCAGCTCCTAGACCTAGTAAAATCTTCTGAATGAATTCAAAAGTGTTGGTAAGTCCCTTGGGGTAGCTGAGGTGTAGTGCATAGATTAGTCCAAACATTACCAGGAAGGAATCACCAAATCTGGGGAGGCTGATCATGATGTGACTTTCAATGACAACAGAGATTGTCACAGGCTGGTAGTGAACTGGACTTGTGTCATGGTCACTGATGACAGTAAGGAGGGCCACTGCAACACCCTGAAGCTCTGGCTCATCAGGCGTGTCCTGAAGGAATGAAAGAGACATAATAATCACAAATAAATCCATGGTTTCTACAAAGTGCAGCACAAAGCTAAGTATATGGAGTTGTGTTTGTAAGTTGTTTATATTTTAGTTAGAACAATTTTTTTGGTGAGAAGGTTATTTTTATTTAACCAGGTTAGTCCCGTCGAGATCAAATATCTCTTTCACAAAGGAGACCTGGAAGGAAGGAAGACTGATACTTAGCATTTTGATTAACTGTTCACTTAATATACAGTTGTACTGTAAATTATTTTCACTCAGACTCACTGTGCAGGTTTTGAAAAATCCAGCGACTTCCTCATGCAGATACACAGGCAGGGCATGGAGAACAGTGGTACGCCTGGTGTGAACATCATGGATTTCCTATTAAGATGTAAGATTAAGAAGAAGAAAAAGAATTGTATTATATGGAAATGTTTACTGAACAAAGCGGATTTTAAACAGTCCAATCAGATATGTCCACAAATAACATGTTCACATCTTTAATGCAATCAGAAAAATGGCAAACACAATGGTGGACTAATTGTAAAATTCAAAAGCTCATTTGAATCATTGAACCTGTTCAATGTTACAGAGGTTCGACCTATGACATGTATAATAATCTATTCACCTGTTCATCGTGGATTTTTAAAATGTGAGCCAAAGCATCTGCTGTGTTCCCAGTTTTGGACGCCTTCTGTCTGAATAACGTCATCAGTCAAGGAAGATGGCGGTCAAGCTCAGCGTAGAATGTGTTGGGCAGGTTCTGGTTGGTAATCAGCTGGAACTCTGCATACACCTATATTTAAAAACAGCAGGACAATATAGTATATCAACATCAATTAGTCACTTCAACTTGGTGGATCTCTTACTTTGTTTGGTTTGGGCTTCAGAGCATGACGGCGGGATTTCTGGTCAACCATGTCATTACATGCTTTGCGGAATCGGTCGCTGATGACTAGCTCGCGGGGGCGCACAGAACACACACGCAGATGCGCCGCTAGAGTATATGAACCAGGCTTAGGAATCACAAGTTTCACTTTAAAACACACAGAATGTGCCAAATGTTAACACAGGAAAGAGAGAGCTGATCTATATTACCTCAGACTCCATTTTGAGAGTAGGCCAGAGGTCCATGAGCTCTTTCACTGGTGGGCTGGACTTCACTATGGTCTGTCGGCGCAGGGCAAATGTGGTCTGCATCAGCTTTCTAATGAGGGGCAGGTTCTTCTCAGTCTTCTTGACTTCTTCAGCAATTGTCTGCCTCAACTGCTCAAGCCTCAAGGAATCCTCTCCTTGGGGATAGTTGGGTAGGAAGTTTACTTCTGCTCGCTTGGGTCTTTTAATGTTGGAATGTGAAGGTTCGCCATCAGGATTGCTTCTACCTCTTTTTCCAGCATTTACAGTGACCTCCTCACATCCTGCCCGTCTCAGCTTGTTCCTGAAATTGCCCATCTTGAATTTGATGCTGTTCTTCCATCCATTGCAGCCGGTCTCAGATCCTGCTTCCTTCAAGCAGGGATGTTTGGCGACAAGAGCCGCAGAAGCCACTGCTATCTCTTTATCACTTGGATAAGCCTTGAAAGCAGACATTGTAGATGCAAGCTTTTCTAAGATGTCGTGCTTTAGGTCTCTTGTCAACTTAAGGTGTCTCTTGTTCTTCTCAAATTCGTTGTTTCCGTCTCTAAGTTTCAGCTCAACATCGAATGCAAATGTAGGAACTGGAAAAGGACCTGGAGGCCATCTGCTTAGACGTTCTGGAGATGACATATCTGAAAGTATATCAGTAGATGCGAGAGAGCTGGAGTCGAGCGAAAGTGAAATGTGCACAACAGCTTTTTGTGGCAATTCCGTAATGTCATCAAGGGAAGTAAGTTTCCCATCAAAGTCTGGATCTTCATACAGCAAACTGAAGTCAAGGTCTATTTCCAACTGTTCTTTTTTTTTTTTGATCCACTTTTTCTCCCATTTTTTCTATATATTTTCTCCCATCCCAATTTCGTATCATCCAATTCAACCCTCCCCTGTCACGAACGCTGTTTCTTGCCTCCCACAAGCCGGCTGCAATGTGGACTAAGTCATACATAGCACAAGTCCCCTCCGGTACTTGAGGTAACAGCAGTCGCATCTTTTCACCTGCGCAGCTCGACCTCTCAGTGTCGAGGAGTAACGCGTGGGAGGCTCACGCTGCCCCCGACACTTCCTGATTCTACTGCGCAGGCGCACCAACCGACTTGTAGGAGTCGCTTGTTCACAACGTTCGATCCCCACCCTTCAGTTTTTCCCTCCCCGTAATACGGCCAATGTGTATTACTGCGGACGACCAGCCAAACTGAAAAACAATGTGGAGAGCTGGATTCGAACACGCGAATCCTAGCGTCTCCACACTGGTGGCGAGTGCCTTAGACCACTACACCACCTAGCCGCCTATTTCCAACTGTTCTTTTATAATCTTGACCAGTGCATCAACAGAGGCGGGTCGTGAACTGAGTTTTAATTTTCTAGCCCGGTCTGTCTCAACAACACGAAGGATCATGGGTTGTGGGGAGGCAGCTGCCATTGTGCTATGGAAACTTGAATGAATCGCTTGGGAGTCAGCAGCAGCAGCAGCAGACCATCGATCTTGTATGCTGAGAGTGGGACTGTATCGTTGTGACCAGACTGCAGGTAGATGGACAGTGGACAGATGTGGTCCGGTCGACAGACAGCAGCTCAAGGACCTAAGGAGTAGTCATAAACACAACACAGAAAGCGTCATTATTAACATATACAGAATATGAACTTATACAGAATATAAACTGGTCAATTACACAACGAGTGAATAAAGACACAATAATCGATTAATAAAATAACTATTCACCTTCTGTTTCACTTGAATTAATCGCTTGGGAGTCAGCAGCAGCAGCAGACCATCAATCATATATGCTGAGAGTGGGACTGTATCATTGAGACCAGACTGTAGGTAGATGGACATATGTGGTTGTGTGGTTGACAGCTCATAGGACCTAAGATGTTCTATATACCAGGAGTCATAGTCTCGACACAGAAAATAAACCTCGTTATTCACAAGGTAGATCTGTTCTATTTGGCTAAATGTAGACAGTCCACCACTGACTCTGACGGAGAGAAACATTCCACAGACATAGTCTGTGCCATCAATGGTTACCTTTGATGTCTGGTAGATTGTGTCACTAACTGTGTGTCCTCTAATGTGTACCTGAGCTACTGCTGGTAGAGATGAAACCAGAACAGAGTCAACCCTGGATGCCTGGGTTTTTGGCTTGAAATATGATGGTGAAGCAAGATGATATGCCATCATGTGTTGGTGTCTGATTGCCATCGTCTTCAAGATATTTTAGAAGTTTTGAGTGTCATGCACCACTCTTTTGAAAAAGCGGTGCTTGGCCTCAAATCGCATGGTCCAAACATGCAGCAGGGGTTAGTAGAGTTAGTAGGGACAGTAGGGTTAGTAGGGTTAGGGTTAGTAGGGTTAGTAGGGACAGTAGGGTTAGTAGGGACAGTAGTGTTAGTAGGGTTAGTAGGGTTAGTAGGGACA
>NC_140166.1:11693420-11720920 GCF_963971535.1 Notolepis coatsorum
ACCTATCACACCTCTCACACCGATCCCACCTATCACACCTATCACACCTCTCACACCGATCCCACCTATCACACCTCTCACACCTATCACACCTCTCATACCTCTCACACCTATCACACCTCTCACACCGATCCCACCTATCACACCTATCACACCTATCACACCTCTCACACCTATCACACCTCTCACACCTATCACTCCTCTCACACCTATCACACCTCTCACACCTATCACACCTCTCACACCTATCACACCTATCACACCTCTCACACCTATCACACCTATCACACCTCTCACACTATCACACCTATCACACCTCTCACACCTCTCACACCTATCACACCTATCACACCTCTCACACCTATCACACATCTCACACCTATCACACCCATAGCTGTCAACATTTCGATTTGAAAAAACGTGCAGGTTTTAGCCACGCCCCTTATCCTGGCCCCGCCCCCTCCCACCCGGCCCCGCCCCCTCCCAATGGAGCTGCCTCGTCGCTGCTGGTCAAAACCGGTATTATTTTGTTTTCCTACTGTGTAGAGTGTAAATGCTATAAAAATACAGTAAATTACCTTTTATCAAAATATTAACCATTAAATAAAGGTTGTAATCTGTAAATGCATTTGATTTTACTGTAATTTGACAGTATTTGGAAACCATAGATGCCAGACATTTAGTTTTCTTGCAGCTTTTCTTCTTACAGTCTACAGTCAGTGAATCCTAAATCTCCACTAGGCAACCACTTAAAGTTATCAGTCCAACAAGGACTGGGTGAACTAGTTGCTACATTAAATTAATCAGATACCTGGTTGAAAGTGAAATGCTGTGAACATCCCTGCATTAAGTGTAAGACAAATTCAGTATAAATTCAGTTTATGTAGTAGTAGCATTAACATGTTCATATTTATTGAAATCTTACAATTCATACATAAATGTTATGATGAATTGAAAATGGGGGAAGAAGTCCTTCTCTGGTCTGCATCCCCTTAACAATTGTGTATTGCACAATACTGTATTGTACCCATCTGTTAAAGTTAGCAATCAATCAATGTATTACCAGTGTCTTTATACCTTCATCACTGTAGGCTACATATTAATAGGACAACTCAAGAAGAATCAAGAGGTTTATTTGTCACATACAGTGAAATGCAGGTGGTCACGCCCGCATTGATTGTGAAAAATGCAAAAAAATATAGACACAGGATATGCATGATAAAAAAAGACATGCCATGTTCCTGAAAAAGCTATAAAAAAATACCTATGGTCATTAATTTAGCAGTGGGAAATGGGAATATCATTTTTGGAACAGTGTGTGTGTCTATTATGTCTGTGTAGTATGTCTGTATTGAGCCGTACTGTATTGTACCCATTCTGCAATCTGTTAAATAAAGTTTTCATTCATTCTACAGAGAAAAATGAGATAGAAAAAAAGCCAATGCGATTTTGTGTTTTTCCTCAATATCTCTGCAATGCCTGCGAGTTACCAGTAACTGTATTTGTCATACCATGACAATTCACGACAACTTTTAAAACGGATCAATTTATTTATATGTATAAATCGCATTCAGGAAATTGGGCGTCAGTGAAGGCATGCTATCTGTGGAGGAATGGCAGGAGCAGGAGCAAACGGCTGTTAGTGTTCACCAACCAACACATTTACACATTCCTGCATTTGTATTGTTTTATCCACAGAAGATTTGCAAACCTTTTGTTCCAGAGACAAAAGCCACAGAGTGGGCAATCAAGAGACACTGGCTAAGTTGATTTGACACCATCTGTCCGCGGCCGCCTCGGTGCGTCTATCCCCTGAGCTCTGAGCTTTATCCGGTCGCGTCGCTGTCTTCTTCTGGTCGCAACGGTCTGACTTCCTGTGATAACGGTTTAATCTACACTGCTGCCACCTGTCGTCACGGAGGAGAATTGCACCCATTTTGTAAAAAAACAAAATAATAATAATAAGTACAAAATACGTACCAATCCGTGAGCCGTGAAGAGGCCGTGCAGAGGGTCGAAAAAACAGGAGAATCCCGGTAAAACCGTGAGAGTTGACAGCTATGATCACACCTCTCACACCTATCACACCTCTCACACCTCTCACAGCACCTCTCACACCTATCACACCTCTCACACCGATCCCACCTATCACACCTATCACACCTATCACACCTATCACACCTCTCACACCTATCACACCTCTCACACCTATCACTCCTCGCACACCTATCACACCTCTCACACCTATCACACCTCTCACACCTATCACACCTATCACACCTCTCACACCTATCACACCTCTCACACCTATCACACCTATCACACCTATCACACCTCTCACACCTATCACACCTCTCACACCTCTCACACCTATCACACCTATCACACCTCTCACACCTATCACACCTATCACACCTCTCACACCTATCACACCTCTCACACCTATCACACCTCTCACACCTCTCACACCTATCACACCTATCACACCTATCACACCTATCACACCTCTCACACCTATCACACCTATCACACCTCTCACACCTATCACACCTCTCACACCTCTCACACCTCTCACACCTCTCACACCGATCCCACCTATCACACCTATCACACCTATCACACCTCTCACACCTATCACACCTATCACACCTCTCACACCTATCACACCTCTCACACCTATCACACCTCTCACACCTATCACACCTCCCACACCTATCACACCTCTCACACCTATCACACCTATCACACCTATCACACCTATCACACCTCTCACACCTATCACACCTCTCATACCTACCACACCTATCACACCTATCACACCTCTCACACCACTCACACCACTCACACCTATCACACCTCTCACACCAATCCCACCTATCACACCTCTCACACCTATCACACCTATCACACCTCTATACCCATTCTGCAATCTGTTAATAAAGTTGTACTTAAGTTATGCTTTTACATTATACTTACTTAATAAGTGAATAATTCCAAGTCAATCAAAAACTATGAGTTTTATTTACTCAAAACATAATGCAGTTTACAGTCTGTATCTACTTAATTATCTTAAGTTGTACTTAAGTTATGCTTTTACATTATACTTACTTAATAAGTGAATAGTTCCAAGTCAATCAAAAACTATGAGTTTTATTTACTCAAAACATAATGCGGTTTACAGTCTGTATCTACTTAATTATCTTAAGTTGTACTTAAGTTATGCTTTTACATTATACTTACTTAATAAGTGAATAGTTCCAAGTCAATCAAAAACTATGAGTTTTATTTACTCAAAACATAATGCGGTTTACAGTCTGTATCTACTTAATTATCTTAAGTTGTACTTAAGTTATGCTTTTACATTATACTTACTTAATAAGTGAATAGTTCCAAGTCAATCAAAAACTACAAGTTTTATTTACTCAAAACATAATGCGGTTTACAGTCTGTATCTACTTAATTATCTTAAGTTGTACTTAAGTTATGCTTTTACATTATACTTACTTAATAAGTGAATAATTCCAAGTCAATCAAAAACTATGAGTTTTATTTACTCAAAACATAATGCGGTTTACAGTCTGTATCTACTTAATTATCTTAAGTTGTACTTAAGTTATGCTTTTACATTATACTTACTTAATAAGTGAATAGTTCCAAGTCAATCAAAAACTATGAGTTTTATTTACTCAAAACATAAGAACACGTCACACGAACTCAAGACATTAAAGTTAGTAGAACTTTCATAGAATATTGAGTATACCCTACTCAAACTAATTGATTATTTTGAACATGCGGGTTTACAGTGTAGGCTTAATATATTCTAGTTACTTGTTTCATTAGGATTTAGTAGATACTATATATATATTATGTAAACAAGACAAACGTCTTTCTCTGGGACCTGGGCCCCGTTCCCCGTACCTGGATAACTGAGTTAGCCGGATAACTTTCGGTTAAGTCTGACTTAAGCCGGACTTTCCCGTTCCCCGTACCTGGATTGTCCAAATCACCATGACAACAGATCCAAAAGTTTGAGCCTGGTCGAGAGCAGGGTTAAGTTCAAGTTAGCCGGATGAAGCACAGCCACGCCCCCGCAAAGAAGTGACAGCTCTTTCCTGAAATTATTCCCACAGTCTAGGATCTGCTTTATACCATTCTGAATTACGTTTTTGTGCTCCATTCTTCCAGAGGGGGCTTTTGAAATGTAAAATAGACCCAAAATGCTGATACTAAATTCACTTTGTCCTAAATAATGCACATTATATATACCGTGGCGCTCGCTCGGCGCGATGTACACATTATGTGGTTATTTTAACAACGCGCAGCATTGCAAATGTGAATCCCGCGGGGATATTTTTAATGATTGAAACCTATCGCTCGTTTGGCTCTGATTCCTTTCATATTCTCCGCTGTGGATGTTTAATGGAGCGCCTGGATTGTGTTTCATTCAAGCATAAAATTGAAGTGTCTATGCGTGGATTGTGGATCTTGTCTCGTTCATTAATGTATAAACAATGAATTTATCCCATCTTGCACAGTGGCGCAGCGGTAGTGCTCAATCCTGGCAACCCAGCGACCGGTGTTCGAAACCCCGTGTTTCCAATATAATTTTTTGGAATATAATATTAATGATTATACGCCAAAGTAGCCTAGTTTTAAGATAAAATATTATAAATCTACATGCATTGAGGATGTCATTCTTTATATAGCTCTCAACGTGCACCAAATTGAATTATTCCTACATCGCAAAAAGAAGGGAAAGACTAGGTTTCGAACCCCGGTCGTCTGTGTGAAAGTCAAAAGAAGAACCCGTTACACCACAGTGGAGATAAGTAAAAGATCGACCATACATCAATCAATGGGAAGAGAGCCGTATCGTTATTTTGTATAACAGTTTAACTAATTATTTTCGCTAGCAAGATCTCATTTGATTATTCAATCCAGCAGGCAAGTTTAAAGAAATATAATCTGATTGATTGAGGTAATGAGGGACTTAAAATTAGCCTATAGATAACGCATTTAACTTGTCGGCGAGGCGATTGAGCCGTACTGCAATATGTTAATAAAGTTTTAAATCAATTAATCAATCAATGCCGCTAGAGAATCAGGATCTCTGCTATCGATACGTGCTGGCTTTTCAACTGGAGCGGCCGCGCGCACTTATCCTGGGTCTCAAGTCTGGCTTGAGTTAACGAGACTGAATCCACCTTCGAGGAACAGGAAAATCCCGGCTTTAAACATTGGGTTAACTGAATCTGGATAATGACATCTTGATCGACTTAGTTGAACCAGGTACGGGGAACGGGGCCCTGTTCCCCGTACCTGGCTAACTGAGTTAGCCGGATAATTTCCAGCATAGCCTGACTTAAGCCAGACCTTTCCATTCCCCGATGCTCGATTGTCTAAATCAGTGGTTCCCAAAGTCGGGGTCGCGACCCAAAGGTGGGCTGCGAGCAGCCACGGATGGGCCGCGAGATGATTTAAAAAAAAATAAAAAAAATAAAAAAAAATAATTTTTTTTTTTTTTTTTATTTTTTATTTTTTTATTTTTTTTATTTTTTTTTTCAGGCCACTGAACTTAGAAGCAGGCCAGGACAGTGTTTCTAGTTGTATTCAAAAATTCTATTCTATTGTATTCTAAAATGTGACTATATGGTTTTATATTAACTTAATAAATAAACAAAAACGAAAAATCTATTTATTTCAACGAACATTTCAAACTAAATAACAGATTATGCACATAAAACGCTGAAAACAACCGAAGCAACAATAGTATTTTAATGAGGCTATTATTATTATCATTATTATTTTGCAACAAGTTAGCCCTCTCATAAATAGCACATATAAATGAATAACTAACTTGAACTAACTTAATAGGATTGAAGTGAAATTTGGCTTAAAAAATCGGTCGCCTGGCAAAAAAAAAAAAAAAAAAAGCCAGACGATGTGCATTGGGCCGCGGCTCTCTGACGCCTTATTTTCTGGGCCCCGGCCTGAAAAGTTTGGGAACCCCTGGTCTAAATCACCATGACAACAGATCAAAAAGTTTGAGCCTGGTCGGGAGCAGGGTTAAGTTCAGTTAGCTGGATGAACCATGGCCACGCCCCCGCAAAGAAATGCCAGCTCGCTTCCTGAAATATTTCTCACAGTCTAGATCCCATTATACCATTCTGAATTATGTTTTTGTGCTTCGTTTTCCTAGAGAGGGCTTTTGAAAGGTAGAATAATAGAACTAAATGCTGATAATAAATCATATTGAGCCTATAGATTTACTTTGTCCTAAATAAAAGAATGCACGTCATATACGGCGCTCGGAGTCACGATACACACTGCATGTGGTTATTTTAATAACGGCGCATTGCAAATGTGAATCCCGCGGGGATATTTTTAATGAATGAAACCTATCGGCCGTTTGGCTCTGATTAGTTTCATATATTCTCCGCTGTAGATTTGCTTAACGGAGCGCCCGGATTGTGTTTCATTCAAGCATAAAATTGAAGTGTCTATGCGTGGTTTTTGTGTGATATTGTAACTGGGATTAAAATGTCTGATGAGATGCGCTGTTTGACGGATTTGAGAAATTGAATGAGCCGTTGACGTCACATTAATGCATTTGAGAATAAAGAGATAAAACTTCATTCAAAAGAAAAATATTCGAAACACAGGTTTCTTGTCCATTGATGGATACACAATGAATATATCCCGTCTGGCACAATGGTGCAACGGCTAGTGCTCAATCCTGTCAACCGGGCGACCCGAGTTCGAAACCCTGCGTTTCCAATATAATTTTTTTGGAATATAATATTAATGATTATACGCAAAAGTAGCCTAGTTTTAAGTTAAAATATTATAAATCTACATGCATTGAGGATGTCATTCTTTATATAGCTCTCAACGTGCACCAAATTGATGTATTTACATTGCAAAAAGAAGAAGGGCCCTGGTCTGCATCCCCTTAACAATTGTGTGTATTGAGCCGTACTGTATTGTACCCATTCTGCAATCTGTTAAATAAAATGTTCATTCATTCATTTATACAGTACTGCGCACGCGCGTGTGTGTGTGTGTGCGCGCGAGCTGCGGCAGGTGTACCACGAGCTCTACTATATATGATGCCTGTTACGACCCCTGTGGGTCTAAGGGTAAAGGGCTGTAACATAACTGTTGGTTGAAAGAAATGATGGACCAGGTTTGTAAACACAATGATATTTATTGATAAATGCAAAGGAAGCACATGTAGCTCAAGGGTGAGCCAAGGCCAAAACAACAAACAAACACCACTATTCTCCAAATAAACCAACCTAATCTATGGTCAAATAAATTACATAACCTAAACTACCCTTACAAAAACAAAAACAGGAAAAAACAATGTACATCCGTGCTTCCTGAAAAAGAGGAAAATAACACATTAGAGATACTGTTGAATGCCCACGCTCGCTCTTAGGTCAGATCGATAACTTCATAACTCATTGGTCTGCCTATCTACACCTCAAACAGCGTCCTGTGAAGTGGTTGACACGCAGAACCAACCGAGTCTACAAAATGTTGTTGTTACCACTGACCGACAAGAGACAGCGAATGCACCGTTCCGACCCCCGTCAGTCATCGACCTTAGGTCGAGTGATTGAAGTTGCGGAATCTTTTATTTTATTTGCACTGGGACGGACTCTCTTTAATTAGATGAGGTCCATTTTCCTTATCCGTTGTAACAGTATTGTCACTGTATGGCTTTACTTGATAATCCCATTATACAGAATCCACCTTTAGTCCTTAATGCAGGGATAAAGCCACTTATTCTATTTTGCATTAATACATAATCATATGTCTCCTAAGTACACGTATTATCACTATATGGCTTTTCTTGATAATCCCATTATACAGAATCCACCTTTAGTCCTTAATGCAGGGATAAAGCCACTTATTCTATTTTGCATTAATACATAATCATATGTCTCCTAAGTACACGTATTATCACTATATGGCTTTACTTGATAATCCCATTATACAGAATCCACCTTTAGTCCTTAATGCAGGGATAAAGCCACTTATTCTATTTTGCATTAATACATAATCATATGTCTCCTAAGTACACGTATTATCACTATATGGCTTTACTTGATAATCCCATTATACAGAATCCACCTTTAGTCCTTAATGCAGGGATAAAGCCACTTACAGCCCCACTTCTAAAGTTTTTATCATTAATCAAAAATGCAATAGGGTGAAGTTACAAGGCAAAACACATTTCATGCTTACCCGGTCGTCCGGTCGTCTGGTCAGAAGAAAGGATACAAATCATATTTATAAAGAGGTAATTTTTATTAGAAAAAGCTAGTTACAAGAAGAGACTGAAGTGGAAAAGTGTCCATTTCAGTTAAAATATGCACAGAACAAAACATCTCATCTCTGCACGGCTTGTGCCCCGTGTCAAGCACCATTCTTCTCATCTCTCTCCTCTCTCTCCAGCTCAGTGTAAAAATCCGCTGTGCTCTCGCCAGTTGGCCCTTTTTATAAGGTCCGTCACGTCACGCCATCATCAGTACATAGCTCCAATCACTGTACAGTACGTGTCATATCCCTCCTTCAGTTATTTGTTACTTTGCAGTTACATATCAAATCAAGTAATTCATAAGAATACAATGCCCCTCTGACTAGAGCTCCCTCTTCTTGGCCTTGCATTCCAGCCGGTCACTCCCCTACTGCATGGGGCCTCTTTCGTTCTGACTCACTCTAACAGTAAGAGAAACAGGCAGAACAGTACAGAACAGGCAGAACAGTAAGAGAATGCAGGCAGGACAGGCAAGGGTTATGATACCTTCTGTAGGTATCGTCACCAAGCATATCATTCTTTTTAAGCAGAGAATTATGAAACATATAATTAATATAGCATTATATATATATACCTTTATACCAACAGTATATATGTTTCCATAATTATTACATGTGAAAAATAGTTTATACGGCTATAGTGGCCCCTCTCTTCTCTATGGCCTCACATTCCGCAGGTTCACTCCCTTTTCACAGACACCGGCCCCTTCTATGGAGACATTTAAAGGCTCAGTTCCATTTTTTATAAGTAGAGCCATCATAGAGCTATCTTTCCAGAGTTTAGTTTAAAGATTTATACTGGTCATATAGGAACGACCCAGGATGTCATTGTCCAAAAGTGTCACTTGTTCTGTGGCACTTCACACCCACTCTGTCATTCTGGGAGATCATTGTCCATCATCAATTGAATAATGAAGCATATAATTACATGTGAAAAATAGATATATAGGGCTGTATTGGAACGAATCAGGATGTCTATTTCAAAAGGTGTCACTTGTTTTGTGACACTTTACACCCACTCTGTCATTCTGGGAGATCATTGTCCATCATCAATTGAATAATGAAGCATATAATTACATGTGAAAAATAGGTATATACGGCTATATTGGAACGACTCAGGATGTCATTGTCAAAAAGTGTCACTTGTTCTGTGGCACTTCACACCCACTCTGTCATTCTGGGCGGTCATTTTCCATTGTCTTAATAGCGTCTGTACTGGGGGACGAGATGGCGATTGTGGGGTCACGTGGCTGTGACTCTCCACACCCCCTCTGCCATCTCGGTACCTTGTTACCCTGGTAGCCGGCGGGAAGACTTGCATCTGTTGTTCCCTGGCTGGACGGCTCGACAGGATAGGGGTCACGTTGTTGCTTGGTATCCGGCGGGAAGACTTGCATCTGTTGTTCCCGGCCGATGCACCCAGGCTGTTGTCGTCTTGGTCATCTTGGTCACCTTGGTCATCTTGGTCACCTTGGTCATCTTGGTCATCTTGGTCATCTTGGGGTCGCCCCCTCTGACCTCTTGGATCTCTCCCATAGTTTGAGGTAGGTTGATTTGTCACTTCTCGGGCGACCCCCACGGATCCCCGAGAATTGTAGCAGCAGTCCTCTATTGAAGTGTGGTTGGCCTGGTCTTGTGACCCTGTCCGTAGGCCTCGCAGGACATCACAGATACAGTCCACAGGGGACTCATTCATTTTCTCTCTTTCAGGTCCATTCAGGGCTCTCGTCGCCCTGTAACCTGGGTCCAGGCCGATGTCTCTCTGTCCGGTCTGGGAGGTCTAGGAGGTCTGGGAGGTCTGGGAGGTCTGGGAGGTCTGGGAGGTCTGGGAGGTCTAGATGAGGACCTTGAGGATGCTCTGGAGCTTGACCTATCCCGGTCTTCCTCCATTTCCGATTTCTGACCTGAGTCAGTATATTCCTTCTTGCCATTCGCTGCGTCGTCCGCTGACTCCGGGAGACCCCCCCCCCTGTCTAAGAATGCGGCACTGGTTCAGGTTTTGTCCCTTTACCAGCGCACCTTTACCAGCGCACATTGTTCACAGGCCTTTCGGACTGTTATCGTTCTTTGTTTGGCTTTATGTATGAGAATGTTGTTAGTTCTCAGGTATACCAACATCCTCCTACTTCCGGCATGTCCAAGGTTATCATATACCTGTCTGATCATGTGAGTAGCCTCGTCCTGTTCGCAATGGCTATTTCAGCCTGCTCGCAATGGCTATTTCAGCCTGCTATTCGCAATGGCTATTTCAGCCTGCTATTCGCAATGGCTATTTCAGCCTGCTATTCGCAATGGCTATTTCAGCCTGCTATTCGCAATGGCTATTTCAGCCTGCTATTCGCAATGGCTATTTCAGCCTGCTATTCACAAAGTAGAGTTTTTTCTACTTAAGTTCTGACTTTAAGTAAGCATTTAGTTACTTCAAGTTCAAGTGACTTTAGGGCTCCCTAGCCCTATTAGTCGCGAGTAAACGCCACTTCAAGTGGTTTCTTATGAACCCTCTCTTGTTCCTGATAGATTTTTTACCTCTTAGGCTGTCTGCTGCGCTTTGCAGACCTCTACGTCACTCATTGTTCCAGATCTCGAGCACTTAGGAGGAGTCTTGGTTGGAGAGGATTGCTTGCTGATAAGATCACACTTGAGTAAGGTTTTAACTCAAATCTGTAATAAATTTTACTCCAGAGGCCCCTGACCGCAGTTATTTCAGTTCATATTCTTTCGGCTTTTGATACCTATTCAATTAGCATAAAGCCCAACTCACGAATGTTCTAAGCCCCAGAACCTCCAATCCGTTTTGACAGACCTATAAACCAGTGACTCGGCCGCCCAAGCACCACAGCGTCCTGTATGCTGAAGCTTCCGAGTCCCCACAAATCTGATAGGCCCGTCGGATATAGAGACCCTGATGCTCGCTCTGTCCCCCCGCGTCAAGGTGCTAAGCTTGATGAGAGTTTGCAGAGTCTCAATTTTTATCCATAGGCGCTGGTGAGTGTACATCTCACGCAGCTGATATGGTTGGTACAGGTGCTAACCTACCAGATGGTAGCTGTCAGGAAATCCCCTTTGCATGAAATAGATTACAAATTCTTTCGTCCTCTCTACTCTGGTTTAGAGAAAAGACGGACATCTTTACAGTATTTGTGTTGAGAAAGCATTTTGACTTGGTCATACAGCATGCATTCCGTCCGTAACTGGTCTCGGGACCATGCTGCGCATTTGGCTGCAAGACGGTTACCACCTGGTACACCGATGAATAGCTTTTCAAGCAGTAAGCCTGATCTTTGCCTAGGCGTTCCACGTATGACTGATTCTGCTGCAACAGTGAGAGACAAGCTCCCGTCTCGCACCTGTGGGATTAGTTTCTCCACCATATTTTCCCCTGGATCTTGACCGGGGATTCTTACTTCCATTTCCATCATCTGGGCCATTGAAGCCCCTTCGGGGACCTCCAGTCCTTTGAGGTGTCTCAAAATGCGAGCGGCCTCCGGGTCATCATAGAGAGGTGGATATGGATATAAGCAGCCTGGGTCCTCAGGAAAACGGTGCGGATTTTCCCAAACCAGAAACCGTGGGTGGATAGCACTATTAGAGCAGCTCTGAACTCTCGTACCACCGCCTACAACCTGGGTAGAGAGTCAGGAAACATGGAGGAGTATAAGGCTTCAGTCTATACTCTACGCAAAGCTGTCAAACTTGCTAAGAGGACATATGCTGACAAACTGGAGACACAAATGGCACAAAACGACACAAGAGGATTATGGCAGGGACTGAAGACAATAACTGACTATAAAGTCAGCGCCCCCTCAATGGGGAGCGACGACGCCTCCCTCGCGGACAAGCTCAACACCTTCTACGCTCGGTTTGGTGTAGACAGTGGCGCTGCTGGCTCTCCGGCTAGTGACGTCACTGGCGCGCCGGCTGTTGTGGAGGGGGGGGGGCAACCGCGAGGGGGGGGGGACGCTCTCTCGTTGTCGGAACACAGTGTGAGAAGAGCATTTATGCAGGTGAACACCAGGAAGGCTGCTGGCCCAGATGGCATAACAGGACGTATACTCAAGACCTGTGCCAACCAGCTGGCCCCTGTGTTCACCGCCATATTTAATCAATCACTGGCGGAGTCAGTGGTCCCTGCCTGCTTCAAGAGGTCTACCATCATCCCTGTGCCGAAGAAACCCTCCCCAGCATGTCCAAATGACTACAGACCGGTGGCACTCACCTCTGTGGTCATGAAATGTTTCGAGAGGCTGGTCAAGGACCACATTTGTGCCTCCCTCCCCAGTGATATGGACCCTATGCAATTTGCATACAGGACAAACAGGTCCACCGACGACGCGGTCTCCCAGGTACTGCACAGCACCCTCTCGCACCTTGACCGTCAGAAGGGGGGCTATGTGAGACTGTTGTTCATTGACTACAGCTCAGCGTTCAACACCATAGTCCCCACCAGACTGGTGGACAAGCTGATCGAGCTAGGTCTGAGCTCCGCCCTGAGCGCCTGGGTACTGGACTTTCTGAGCGAAAGACCCCAGGCGGTCAGGGTGGGGGGTCAGACCTCCAACACCATCACCCTGAGCATCGGGTCCCCCCAGGGCTGTGTTCTGAGCCCCCTGCTGTACTCACTCTACACACACGACTGTGTGGCCAAGTTCAGCTCCAACTCCATAGTGAAGTTCGCAGATGACACGGTGGTGGTGGGGCTGATCTCGGACAACGACGAGAAGGCCTACCGGGAGGAGGTTGAGGTACTGGAACGCTGGTGCCAGGACAACAGCCTGCTCCTGAACATTGGCAAAACCAAGGAACTGATCGTGGATTATAGGAGAGGACAGCAGGAGACACACACACCACTGATGATAAACGGGGCTACCGTGGACAGGGTGAGCAGCTTCAAGTACCTGGGGGTCCACATCTCAGAGGACCTGACATGGTCAACACACATAGGCACAGTAGTAAAGAAGGCGAAACAGCGTCTCTACCACCTGAGACAGTTAAGGAAGTTCAGAGTATCGGGGAAGATACTCCAGTCCTTCTACTCAGGAGCTGTAGAGAGCATCCTGACCGGAAACATCACTGCCTGGTATGGAAACAGCACGGCACAGGACAAGAAGGCCCTACAGAAAGTGGTGCGCTCAGCCGAGCGTACCACGGGTATTGCACTACCCCCCCTGCAGGTTCTATACAACAAGAGGTGCAAATCCAGAGCCTGCAGGATAATGAAAGACCCTCACCACCCCAATAACAGCCTGTTTCAGCTGCTGAGGTCAGGCAGACGCCTGCAAATCCCAGCTACTAGGACAGAGCGGCTTAGGCTCAGCTTCTTCCCCCAGGCCATCAGAGCCATGAACAATGTACATTGAGTGCTCAGAACATTGAACTGTCCACACACAAGCACACATGAACACACACACGACACGCACACTGTGCACGCTCACACACGAGCAGCCACTTAACACTTTAACATGAGCGGGCACACACTCATGTCGCACACACGCACACTTATGGCCAAAGGAAAGGACACTTTAAATTAGAATAACAGGAACAGTGTATTGCACTACCAAAGCTAACTAGCATGTCACACATGCGCTGTAAATAACTATGTACAGATACCGAGATGTCACTCCATGTTACCTGCTACCTGTTACTGCACAATGTTGTTTCTTCTTTTGATTCTATTATATGTACCACTGTATTGCACATTGTTGCGGGCAAGACCACCCGCATTTCATTGTATACCTGTATGCCGTGACAATTAAAACTCTTGACTTGACTTGACTTGACTTTCCCCTCGAAGCATTTCTGGGGCCAGTTTTTTGAGCACTTGGGTTTTGCTTAACAATTCTTGTGCTTTGTTGCTTTCTCCATATTGGGTGCTGTCACGCAGACTCCTGCCTGTATGTGAACTCTTTCCTCTCGGTCGGTAAATGTCTCCGGGAGATTGGGCTAGTATGGAGTGAGGGCTCACTTCCGGTCGGTGTTCCTCTGTGCTGTGTCTCAGGGCTCGGATGGGGCTTATGGACGGGGCCTCGTTCAACCAGTTTCTTTCTCTCCTGGCTATTTCAGCCATGGCCCTGTCTAGCTTGTACACCTGTTCACGTAGTATGTCATAGCCTGCATGTAAGTGTGCATGCTTGTATGGTTCTGTTACCCCAGGGTGAGACAACACTTTTTCTGCCACGGGTGACCGGGCTAAGGCCTGAGCCGTTCCCCATCTCACGGGATATGCTGGCATAATATCCCCTGTTTCCTTTCCTTCCAAGTCTCCTTCACTCTCTTCGGAGACGTCCTCCAATCCTGAGCTCCAGGTCAAGCCCGAGGGTGACTGAAAGGTGGTGCCTTTCAGAGTAGGCCCCTTGCCCATAGGTCTCAGTTTGACCGGTTTCGCTCTCTTGTTTCGAGGTCTAGGAGGTTCGCCCCTCGGGTACCGAACTCTCTCCCTAGATCTTGATCGAGATGAAGACTTGGAGGATGCTCTGGAGCTTGACCTATCCCGGTCTCCCTCCATTCCTGAGTCCTGATTTAGATCAGTATACTCCTGTTCGCTACTTGCTGGGTCGTCCCCTGAGTCCGGGGGACGGCCTAGAAGTCTATGGATACTCCTGGCCTGAGATCGCGCAGGTTCCGCCTTTTCAGGTTCGAACGGTACTGTCGGTCTCCTGGGTGTGGATGATCTCCCTCTCTCCGCTGCTCGGGAGGAGTTCTGGGAGTTGGACCTTTCTTTCCTGGGTACGGGTCCCGATCCCTTAGGGTTCGGAGGGGGAGTGAGAGGTACCAATGCAGGCTCATCGTCCTCGTCTTCCTCACCATCCCCGGCTCTATCCACGGCCAGGGTTATTGACTCATGGTCCCTAGGTTCCATCATGAGACGGATCTCCGTGTGCCCTGCACTCCTTAGGCTAGAGATCGCGCTGATTACGGCTTTCCCCAACCATATGCCTCTTTGGCCATATCCTCGAGACCTGCCCCACATCAGGTTTATGGCTAGTCGGTAGGGCATGTCCTTAGTACCGTGGCCAGCATAGATTTCCCTTTTCTGCAGTAGTTCCTTTATACGGGACACCAGTCTGTCCCAGTTTATGTGTGAGGACTCTATCTCCTTGTATTGGTCTTGACTTAGTGTCACATGGACAATTTTCTCCGCGTGAAACACCTCATAATCACACTCTGTGATTACTGCCTTGCCTGGTTTCAGGGGCTTTTTGGTCCTTTTTTCCATTACCTGTTTCCTCAGGTTCCGGTAGTAAGAGCCTCCTGCCGTTACCATGCTTGTTTCCCATCTACCATAGTTCGTCAATGACGGTCCAGTGAAGGTGAGGATTGACCATGGTGTATCAGAGTTATCGGTCCAGACTGGGTAGTTAGTGACTGTTATGTTTGGTGATTGTCTGTGAGACCTTGTAGATGTCACTCTCACCCCTGAGTGTTCACCACGGGGAGATATATAGGTTGCTCTCGCTTGCCTCACTTCCTCGTGACCACGTGGTCCTGGGCTTATGCACTGCAGGGAGTGATCTCGCTCCTGCAGCTCCTTCAGCTCCTCCTCAAACTCCTCCTTCTCCAGACGAGACTGCAGCAGCTCCTGTTTGGTGCTTCGCAGTTCGTCTCTGGTGGTGTGGAACTGCTCCATCCACTGCTCCATCCAGTGGGCACTCTCGTCCCTGCAGTCCTCTAGCTGCTGCCGCAGGGAGCGCACCGAGGTGTTCACACGCTGCCGCTCTGCCTCGATACCTGCCTGAGACTGGGACACCTGCTCCATGCTGCTCCTCAGCCTCTCCATGTCGGTGCTGTACTGCTCCCTGAGGGTCTCGGATCTCCCGGTCGTGCGTGGCCACCTCGTCCTTTAGCGCCCCCTTCAGGGCCGTGAGCTCCCGCTCCCGCTGCCTCAGCGTCTCCTGGAGCTGGAGGTTGTCATCCAGTCTCCCCTCCTTACAAACAGTGTCTCTGGGCTAGGGAGCCCTCGCTTTTCTGTGAACGGTCGTTTTGACTTCGCTTCACATCCAGTCTCCCCACCTTACAAACAGTGTCTCTGGGCTAGGGAGCCCTCGCTTTTCTGTGAACGGTCGTTTTGACTTCGCTTCACATCCAGTCTCCCCACCTTACAAACAGTGTCTCTGGGCTAGGGAGCCCTCGCTTTTCTGTGAACGGTCGTTTTGACTTCGCTTCACATCCAGTCTCCCCACCTTACAAACAGTGTCTCTGGGCTAGGGAGCCCTCGCTTTTCTGTGAACGGTCGTTTTGACTTCGCTTCACATCCAGTCTCCCCACCTTACAAACAGTGTCTCCGGGCTAGGGAGCCCTCGCTTTTCTGTGAACGGTCGTTTTGACTTCGCTTCACATCCAGTCTCCCCACCTTACAAACAGTGTCTCTGGGCTAGGGAGCCCTCGCTTTTCTGTGAACGGTCGTTTTGACTTCGCTTCACATCCACACTCCGCTCCTTACAAACAGTGTCTCCGGACTAGGGAGCCCTCGCTTTTCTGTGAACGGTCGTTTTGACTTCGCTTCACATCCACACTCCGCTCCTTACAAACAGTGTCTCTGGGTAGTTGGCTCTCGTCTTGGGTAGGGCCAGTTCGCTTCCTGTGGGCAAAGCACGAAATTATGCTGCACTTGTAACTCCCCCCAGAGCTCTATAAACATTATGTTACCCTTTAGTTGTGAGTAAACGTTGCTTTAATCACCAAGATAGAGCTTTCTATTCATTTGTGATATCCCCGAGTACAGCCTTCCACCCGAGTCGCCAGTAGAGCTTTCTACTTTAATTTTTGCCAAATCTGTAATTTAATTTTACTCCAGAGGCTTTTGACAGTAGTCCTGTCTTCTTCGGCCGTTTAGCACCTATTTTGGTTAGTATAAATGCACATCGCCAGGGACGCCATGTTGAATGCCCACGCTCGCTCTTAGGTCAGATCGATAACTTCATAACTCATTGGTCTGCCTATCTACACCTCAAACAGCGTCCTGTGAAGTGGTTGACACGCAGAACCAACCGAGTCTACAAAATGTTGTTGTTACCACTGACCGACAAGAGACAGCGAATGCACCGTTCCGACCCCCGTCAGTCATCGACCTTAGGTCGAGTGATTGAAGTTGCGGAATCTTTTATTTTATTTGCACTGGGACGGACTCTCTTTAATTAGATGAGGTCCATTTTCCTTATCCGTTGTAACAGTATTGTCACTGTATGGCTTTACATGATAATCCCATTATACAGAATCCACCTTTAGTCTTTAATGCAGGGATAAAGCCACTTATTCTATTTTGCATTAATACATAATCATATGTCTCCTAAGTACACGTATTATCACTATATGGCTTTACTTGATAATCCCATTATACAGAATCCACCTTTAGTCCTTAATGCAGGGATAAAGCCACTTATTCTATTTTGCATTAATACATAATCATATGTCTCCTAAGTACACGTATTATCACTATATGGCTTTACTTGATAATCCCATTATACAGAATCCACCTTTAGTCCTTAATGCAGGGATAAAGCCACTTATTCTATTTTGCATTAATACATAATCATATGTCTCCTAAGTACACGTATTATCACTATATGGCTTTACTTGATAATCCCATTATACAGAATCCACCTTTAGTCCTTAATGCAGGGATAAAGCCACTTACAGCCCCACTTCTAAAGTTTTTATCATTAATCAAAAATGCAATAGGGTGAAGTTACAAGGCAAAACACATTTCATGCTTACCCGGTCGTCCGGTCGTCTGGTCAGAAGAAAGGATACAAATCATATTTATAAAGAGGTAATTTTTATTAGAAAAAGCTAGTTACAAGAAGAGACTGAAGTGGAAAAGTGTCCATTTCAGTTAAAATATGCACAGAACAAAACATCTCATCTCTGCACGGCTTGTGCCCCGTGTCAAGCACCATTCTTCTCATCTCTCTCCTCTCTCTCCAGCTCAGTGTAAAAATCCGCTGTGCTCTCGCCAGTTGGCCCTTTTTATAAGGTCCGTCACGTCACGCCATCATCAGTACATAGCTCCAATCACTGTACAGTACGTGTCATATCCCTCCTTCAGTTATTTGTTACTTTGCAGTTACATATCAAATCAAGTAATTCATAAGAATACAATGCCCCTCTGACTAGAGCTCCCTCTTCTTGGCCTTGCATTCCAGCCGGTCACTCCCCTACTGCATGGGGCCTCTTTCGTTCTGACTCACTCTAACAGTAAGAGAAACAGGCAGAACAGTACAGAACAGGCAGAACAGTAAGAGAATGCAGGCAGGACAGGCAAGGGTTATGATACCTTCTGTAGGTATTGTCGCCAAGCATATCATTCTTTTTAAGCAGAGAATTATGAAACATATAATTAATATAGCATTATATATATATACCTTTATACCAACAGTATATATGTTTCCATAATTATTACATGTGAAAAATAGTTTATACGGCTATAGTGGCCCCTCTCTTCTCCATGGCCTCACATTCCGCAGGTTCACTCCCTTTTCACAGACCGGCCCCTTCTATGGAGACATTTAAAGGCTCAGTTCCATTTTTTATAAGTAGAGCCATCATAGAGCTATCTTTCCAGAGTTTAGTTTAAAGATTTATACTGGTCATATAGGAACGACCCAGGATGTCATTGTCCAAAAGTGTCACTTGTTCTGTGGCACTTCACACCCACTCTGTCATTCTGGGAGATCATTGTCCATCATCAATTGAATAATGAAGCATATAATTACATGTGAAAAATAGATATATAGGGCTGTATTGGAACGAATCAGGATGTCTATTTCAAAAGGTGTCACTTGTTTTGTGACACTTTACACCCACTCTGTCATTCTGGGAGATCATTGTCCATCATCAATTGAATAATGAAGCATATAATTACATGTGAAAAATAGGTATATACGGTTATATTGGAACGACTCAGGATGTCATTGTCAAAAAGTGTCACTTGTTCTGTGGCACTTCACAGATACATACAAGAATGGCAAAATATATACAAAACAATCAATAGCTAACAATGCTCTCTCTGTGGCCATACACACACAAAGGCAATGTCACTAATACAAAGGCCAATAAACAAATGCAATATTATCAAAGTTTCAATGTCACAAAATCACACCAGGCCTCATGCCAGAGAGAGAGAGAGAGAGAGAGAGAGAGAGAGAGAGAGAGAGAGAGAGAGAGAGAGAGAGAGAGAGAGAGAGAGAGAGAGAGAGAGAGACTGAAGTGAGCAGCCATGTTTTAACAGGGTGTGGTGATCCATGATTGGGTGGTGGGTGATGGCTTCTGATTGGGTCTTGGAGTATTGAAACCCATCCACCAATCGGTGCTGTGCCGCTATGTAGTCCACCAATGGAAGGGCAGGCATAGCAGGGACCAATGGTGGAGGACGGGTTCTGGCTGGAGGGAGGAAACAAAATGGAGAACAAGACACACACTGGGGAAGCACATACATTGGGATGTAACAATGCCAATACATTAATCTAATCTAATTTTGATGCGTCGCAAGACTCAGAAGGCACTTCCGCATTCCATTTTCACGCGGCTGCGTCATTAGTTGCGTTATAAGGAGTTCTGGAGGCGTTGTTTTGTATGCAAATTACCTAGACGGGAACGCGCGTTCGTGTTTAAGACATGGTGTCATTCCCCAAGCAGATGTCACAGGTGCGACCGTTTGAGCCACTTAAGACATATTACCAGCACGTTGGGTACTCAGAGTGAACTTGTCATTGATTCCTTCTCAGTCAGTTCCAAGATAAGTCTTCCAAGAGAACTCTTTGGAAAATTTTGGGGAATGAGACCCATTGAGAGTATCAATAATACACCTGAGTGAAGTCTAGTAAAAAAGAAAAAGTAAAACAAAAATTGTTGTTATTATTATTATGCAAATAGACCTTGTAGAAGTGGAGCAATCTTCCATTTCCTTAGGTATGTATTTTTATCTATCTATCTATCTATCTATCTATCTATCTATCTATCTATCTATCTATCTATCTATCTATCTATCTATCTATCTATCTATCTATCTATCTATCTATCTATCTATCTATCTATCTATCTATCTATCTATCTATCTATCTATCTATCTATCTATCTATCTATCTATCTATCTATCTATCTATCTATCTATCTATCTATCTATCTATCTATCTATCTATCTATCTATCTATCTATCTATCTATCTATCTATCTATCTATCTATCTATCTATCTATCTATCTATCTATCTATCTATCTATCTATCTATCTATCTATCTATCTATCTATCTATCTATCTATCTATCTATCTATCTATCTATCTATCTATCTATCTATCCGTCCGTCCGTCCGTCCGTCCGTCCGCCCGTCCGTCCGTCCGTCCGTCCGTGTGTGTGGGGGTGTGTGTGGGGGTGTGTGTGTGTGTGGGTGTGTGAGTGTGTGTGGGGGTGTGTGTGTGTGTGGGGGTGTGTAACTGTCTGTATGTCCCCTCTCTCATACACATGTCGTTTGAGATGTAGCTACATCTGTTGATGTTGTTCTTACTGTCTACCATTTTGCTGCTGAAGGGATGTAGAAACCTGAGGATGCAGGGTAGTCTTCTCTGTGCATGCTCAGGTTTCTACATCCCAGAACACGGAGAACACTACCCTGCATATAGAGGATCTGAGCAAGTGCAGAGAACACGTGAAAAAGATCATTCTGGCTCTGAAAGGCTCCAAAGCCAAGGACGTCTACGGGCTCGGCACTGATTTCCTCAAAACATACTCTGATGCACTCATTAAACCCATCACTCTACTAGTGAATCAATCAATCACCTCCAGGGAAGTTCCATCATCCTGGAAGATGGCCATGGTGACCCCTATCTTTAAATCTGGCAACAAGGCACTGGTGACCAATTATAGGCCCATCAGTATACTTCCTGTCATATCCAAAGTTGCAGAAAAGTGGGTGTCGAATCTCATGACTAAACATCTCGACTTGGGCCCCACCCCACTTAACCCAATGCAGTTTGGATTCCGTGCCCTTCACTCAACAGAGTCAGCCAACTGTCTGTTTGTTGAAAATGTCAAGAGTGCACTAGATAGCAACAAGTATGTTGGTGCTGTCTTCTTAGACCTTAGCAAGGCTTTTGACAGTGTCAACCATAATGTCCTCCTAACCAAACTAACTCACTTCAACTTCTCAGCTGCTACAATAGAGTGGTTTAGATCCTACTTATCAAACCGAAAACAATGTGTCACGGTCAATGGCGCCAAGTCCCCATATCTAGACAACCCTGTAGGTGTCCCTCAGGGATCAATCCTTGGGCCCCTGCTATTCTCCCTGTATATCAATGACCTGCCAAATGTGTGTCCCAAACTCAATGTAGAGATGTATGCCGATGACGCTGTCATCTACACACAGGGCAAGGACATAGAGTTAATTACATCTAGGCTCACATGCACACTAGACAAGGTACAATGCTGGCTAAACAGCACCTGTCTCCTACTTAATGCGAAAAAGACTGTGTGCATGTTCTTTAGCAAGCGTCCAGAAACCATGAATCGGTCCATCGTGTTCCTGGGGAAGGAAGGCAGAACTAGAACTTGTTTCCCACTTCAAATTCCTTGGGGTCATCTTAGACTCAAACCTGACCTTTAAGAAACACAAAGAAAGTGAGGAACACCATCAACTTCAACAGTTCCAACTTCAAACAAATACAGCCCTCCCTAACACTTGAAGCCGCAAAGACATACCTACACTGTATGGTCTTCTCCCACATTGAATATTGCCTTCTAAACTGGTCATTTACTGGGGCCACAGCCATGAAACCCATAGAACAGCTTTACAACAGAGCATTGGAGGTATATGACAGGAGACAGTACTCATACCACCACTGTAAAATCCTGGATAAACATAATTTAAATTAAATTAAAACCTCAGACGTTATAAAAGTTCCTGCTTTGTATATAAATGCCTGCACAGATTAGCCCCTCCCCCTCTCAAGGAGTTTATCCATGAGAAAAGGAACACTGGATTAGCCACTAGGTCAAACAACAGAGGGTATTGTGAGGTCCATTTTAGAAAGACCGCCTTTAGCAAAAATGTTCTATCGATAAAGGGAAGTGGAACATGGAACAGCCTTCCGGTCCCCTTAAGGGATTGTACCACCCTGTCCACCTTTAGGGGCCAACTCAGGAAATGGCTGTTAGACAGTCAAATATGCACTCATTAGGGATGTTAGTGATGTTGTACTGACTGAATGTCATGTTAGTGTGGTCATGTCAGTGATGTCAGTTTTTATGAATGAACGTTGTAAGGTCCATTTTGTGTTTGTTTTATGTTAGGACTACGGTGGAAATTAGCCCTGTGCTATTCCCGGCATATTTACGTCCCTATCATGCTGTGATGTTATGCATACACTCATGTAAATTATGTTCATTAATTTGCATCGTCTTTAATAAACACATCTTAAATCTTAACACTACCCTGCATGTAGAAGCCCTGAGCATGTGCAGAGAACACTACCCTGCATGTAGAAGACCTGAGCATGTGTAGAGAACACTACCCTGCATGTAGAGGATCTGAGCATGTGCAGAGAACACTACCCTGCATGTAGAAGACCTGAGCATGTGCCGAGAACACTACCCTGCATGTAGAGCAGTGGTTCTCAACTGTCTAGCCTTGGGACCCAACATTTTCCCTAGTCATTAAGTCACAACCCAAATTTTTTAACCACTGTGATTTATTTCAAATATACTTTTTTGTTGCAGTAATACACAATCTTTCATGCACTGTTAAAAACATGAAATAAACACAAAAGTGCAACAAAAGTGCAACAAAAGTGCAACAAAAGTGCAACTAGGGCTAAAAGCCCAATGAAATAAAATAATATATGCCTCTTAGCAGATTTCTTAGCTTAACATAACAGACCTAAGTTTGGGGGAACTAATGGGATAACTGGGGTTGCAACAAAAGTGCAACTAGGGCTAAAAACCCAATGAAATAAAATAATAATAAATAATATGCTTCTTAGCAGACTTCTTAGCTTAACATAACAGATCTTCATTAAGTTTGGGGGAACTAATGGGATAACTGGGGTTGCAACAAAAGTGCAACTAGGGCTAAAAACACAATGAAATAAAATAATAATAAATAATATCCTTCTTAGCAGACTTCTTAGCTTAACATCCCAGGGAACTAATGGGATAAGTGGGGATGTTGTTTGCTCCTGACAAGAGTCTCAAAGTCTGGGGTGACTGATGGTAGACAAAGCAACTCTGAGGTCATGCTCAATGTCCAATCTGTTCCTCTGCTTTGTCTTCAGCTGGACCAGAGCTGAGAAGTCACTTTCACAAAGATAGGTAGTACAAAAAAAGATTATATTAAAAAAAAAAAAAAAAATTGGGTCGCGACCCACCAGTTGAGAAACACTGATGTAGAGGGTCTGAGCAAGTACAGGGATTAACTTGTATGGGCCAGCGACAGCTATGCTATGCTCCAAGAGGGACTGAATCCCAATTGATATCTGTCACCTAGAGAGAGAGAGAGAGAGAGAGAGAGAGAGAGAGAGAGAGAGAGAGAGAGAGAGAGAGAGAGAGAGAGAGAGAGAGAGAGAGAGAGAGAGAGAGAGAGAGAGAGAGAGAGAGAGAGAGAGAGAGAGAGAGAGAAAAGTTCAGTTACTCGTTATTACGTAATATTTTTGGATGGTTGCTGTGTGTTCACTTCATTCTGTCACAAAAATGTGTAAATGTGTAAATTGTCACTAGCGCTGACTGTTAGAAACCTATGATTATTCATGTATAATCAGTTTGAATCTGTTTAATCTCTGTTAACTCTGCATCTGTTATACGATCCTGTGCGCAGTGCGCAAAAGTTCAAGCGCCTTGTTGCTACCCGGCTGCATCTAAATCCAAAATAAATCATCTTCTGATCAGGAAAAAAAACTGCTGCATTTCGTGTGTGAACTGTCCACATGTTGGTGTTCAAGTTTGCGGTCTGTTGTAGTGTAACATTTTCTAAAACTGGTGTAAAATGTTGACCTTTCAACAGAGAGAGAGAGAGAGAGAGAGAGAGAGAGAGAGAGAGAGAGAGAGAGAGAGAGAGAGAGAGAGAGAGAGAGAGAGAGAGAGAGAGAGAGAGAGAGAGGAGAGGGAGGGTTTGATTGATTGATTGAAAATTGTATTAACAGATTGCAGAAGGTGTACAATACAGTACGGCTCGATACACACAATTTTTAAGGGGATGCAGACCAGAGAAAGACTTCCGTCTTGTTTACATCAGGGTCCCCCATTTTCAATTCATAATGACATGTATGACATACACGACATACAGATATACAGTACTGTTACATGTATGACATACAAGATATACAAATATACAGTACTGTTTAACAGAGATCCTAAAAGAAAATATATACATTTGAATAAAAACAGAAAATACTTGTAAATAACTTATTTACAGTTGTGTTCAGTTGTGTTCAATTGTGTTCATGTGTGTGTTCAGGTGTCTTCGCATTCATTTTCTGTTCAGTTGGGTTTGAGTGTGTTCAAGTGTGTTCAGGTGTGTGTTGTTGTGTTCAATTGTGTTCAGGTGTGTTCAGTTGTGTACAGGTGTGTGTACAAGCATGTGCACAGGTGTGTGTTCAGGTGTGTGTGCAGTTTTAATTAATTTTACTTAATAAATAAAAAAATAAAAAATTGTTTTGATTTAATTTAATAAAGCAATCGTTTTGGTGTCTGGCCTATTTTCTCCAAACTCCTTGAGTGAATATGACATATACCAGATACAACAAACAAATTATTAAGGTTTTAATATGTCAATTGTATATCATTGTATATCAATTGCATATAATTGAAGCTACAGATTATGGTGTTCTTGCCGTCAAAAGGATAAATTATATGGTTCAGCACCATGGAGAGAGAATTTTATGTTCCACAAATAACTTTATAAAAATATATTATAAAATTATAAATATATTTCCGGGGCTCCAAACTGGAAACAGCTCCCCTATAGGTAACCTTCGATGGCGGACACAATGAAGCCAAACGGTACGCTGGGAATTGCCTTTTTTAACTTAAAGGTGTCAAGGTGTCAGCCACCATACATGTTATACTTTTAGTGGAAAAAATGTGCCACCATCTACAAGTTCAAGTTTCTTTATTAGTTGTCATACAGAAATACAAAATAATTTTGCATGAAATGCTTCTTTCTGTTTTGCTCCTGAGAGTGTGCTAGATAAAATAACAGGATAGTGTAAAATAGTATAATATAAGTATAAAATAGAAAGTCAAGTACGTAAACAAGTGTAAACAAAACACAAATGTTCAATATACATATATACAGTATATGTACAGTATATACTTATGTACAGTCTATACAGTCAGCTACTATACAGTCCACTATTGTGACCACCCACAAGTACAGTGTAGCATGGTGAGGTATAGCTTAGCTTGTGTTGCCACCTTGTGGTGGTGAGGTGCAATGAGGTGCATGGGATTGATGCCAATAAATATAAAGTGTGTGTTAGTGTCTGAAGTGGGTGCTACAGTGTGTTGTTTATTTAAAGTGAGTGTGTGCGTGTGGATGTGTGTGTTGTGGGTGTATTTGATGTTCTGTTATTGTTAATTGTTCATTGAGCATCCTGATGGCCTGGGGATGGAAGCTCCTTCTGAGTCTCTCTGTGCTTGCCATGAGACTCCGGTATCGCTTGCCTGACCGCAGCAGTTCAGTGGCTGGGGTATTTGATTATTATCTTAGCCTTACCCATACAGTGCTTGTTGTAAATGTCTTGGAGAGTGGGAAGCCCCCCTCCAATTGTGCGTTCGGCTGAACGGGCCACTCTCTGTAGTCTGCTACGGTCTTGTGCAGTGCTACGGTCTTGTGCAGTGCTATTACCAAACCAGGAGGTGCTATTGCCAGTCAGGATGCTCTCTATTGTGCATGAGTAGAAGTTCTTGAGGATCTTCTGACTCACTTTGAACTTCCTTAGGCGCCTAAGGAAGTAGAGGCGTTGTCGTGCCTTGTTGATAACACTGTCAATGTGTGTGGTCCATGTCAAGTCCTCGCATATGTGGACTCTGAGGTACTTAAAACTGTTCACTCTCTCAACCGGTGCTCTGTCGATGTTGAAGGGGCTGTAGTCCCTGACCCCCGACCTCCTAAAGTACACAACCATCTCCTTTGTTTAGCTGACGTTCAGGGAGATGCTGTTCTCTTGACACCATCCCGCTAGAACCTTTACCTCTTCCAGGTAGGCCCTCTCGTCGTTTGCAGAGATCAGGCCCACCACTACTGTGTCGTCAGCAAATTTGATGATTGTGTTGTTGTTCCGCTGTGCCACACAGTCATGTGTGTACAGGGAGTAGAGGAGGGGACTCAGAACACAGCCCTGGGGGGCCCCTATGTTGAGAGTGATGGATAAGGAGGTGCAGTTGCCTGCTCTCACCACCTGCGGTCTGCCCGTCAGGAAGTCCAAGACCCACTGGCAGAGGTCATAGTTCAAGCCCAGGTCCCTGAGCTTGGCTATGAGTTTGGAGGGGACTATGGTATTGAATGCTGAGCTGTAGTCGATGAATAGCATTCTCACATAGTTCCCCTATCACAGTACATGCTGGCCTTTGTATCCCAGTTGACTGAATCTTGGTTGTTAAAGAACCCAGGATGCTTATCGCAAAGAGTATCGGGTTCCGTGACATTCCTGGCCAAATTCCCAAGCAGGTCTCTGACATCAAGGCCACCTAATCATCCCTTCCCCTTAATTGGAACATATCAATCCCTGTCTCCTGAGCCGTTCAGCCATTGTGTAATGTGATGTGTGCCGGGTGCCAGTGTATGGTAGCCATTGAGCCTGCCTAGCCCAAGGTTGGGTGCTACCAGTGGTGGTGAAGGAGGCAATTTCCACCCTACATTGTGGGGAGCGCTTTGAGTCTCTAGAAAAGCACTATATAAATGTAATGAATTATTATTATTATTATTATTATTATTATTATTAGTTGTGTGGGATTGTGAATGGGATCTTCCTAGCCTGAGATACGTGAACACAAAGACCCTAGAGGATTGTTCCAGTGTGTGAAGACCTATGCAGAGATATGTCAGGCTGGCGTAGCTGTTCTCTCCACACAAAGGCAGCAGCAAGGGTTGTTGGTGGTCGGGAATTCAATGAATTACAATGTTTACCAAACCATTACGATGGTCAAATGATACATTGGTGCAACATTTCACCAGTTCAGTGTTCCAGGC
>NC_140166.1:11725920-11776333 GCF_963971535.1 Notolepis coatsorum
GGATATAGCTGCTGCATATACCCTCACCATCGAAGCCGACAGTCTATCAAGGAGAGACTTAAGGTAAATAAGGACAGCATCCAGGGGGCAGGACACCGGGTCCCTGCCCCCCGCCTTACACCACTCTTGGAACATACGCCACCTGCCCGCGTAAAGCGCGACAGTGGAGGGAGCATGCACATTCCGGATGGTGTCAACCACAGAAGGGTCTATCCTCTCCAGACTTACCCTCTCACCAGCCAAACCATCAGGGGTTGGCATATCACGGGGGCTGAAACAGCGACCCATGTGCTTGAGAGAGGGCCCTCACCGGTCAACATCCTGAATGGTCTTGCCACAATCAGACGATTGAACGCGGACAGATCCAGTATAGGTCTGACCCCTCCTGTTTTTTTGGGCACTAGAAAATAACGGGAGTAGATGCCTGACATTGCGTCCTCTCTCGGGACCACGACTACGGCCTGCTTCGCCAACAGAGATTGGATCTCGTCGGCCAGACCTGTCACTGCTGCTGACCCTGATAATAGGGTCTGCACCAAACCTGAGAACGGAGGGTGGGGTTGTGCGAACTGCAAGACAAGCCCCCGCCTTGTTCTCTCCATTCTCTCCATCCACCCCTCCAAACGGCATTCTTGTCGCCATATGTGATAATAATCCCAAAGCGCACCCGCCGTCAACTGACGCTGGGCCGCAAGGAACAGTAGATAGGTGGCCCGGTCCCTCCCGCTGTGCAAAGCACCCAAGGGGGGACCCCGACAGAAAGGGCCGGTTTGATACGGGAGAAGCTGCCATCAAACTGGTTGACACACGCTCCCCCCCTGAACACCCCTCTAGCGCATGCTGAGGAGTTGTTCTACAGCTAGACATGCAAGGCGTGAGGACCCCATGGGTTCCAACACGCCGTAGCCCTGCAGTGATATTGCTACCACCCAAATCACGCGCACCTCTTCTTTGCAGACCACTGCCAATCTCGTGGGAGTGGGAGGCATCAACGTGATACCCAGCCTGGCGAAGGCGAGGTCGGGGTAACCCATGATGAGCATTCAAACGAAGAGGCCTCGAGTCCCCCTGCTGACCACTGTAAATAGTGGCAGCCGTAACACCAGGCTCACCCATCACACAACGTGTGGCGCAGGACAACATTCTCACGGACAGACCCAGGCTCAGCCATCAACTGGGTGTCAGCCCCTGTCCCCATGAGAAGCGAAAAGTGGGGCCGCATGCGCTTCAAAGAAGGTTCGCGGCCCGCAGCCAAAGGAAAACGATCAGAGCCCCTCTTCCATTGGTAACGGGGAGAGGAGTGATCGGGGAGTGGGCTGTTCGCGGCAGAATGACGACGGCTTGTATTTTCCAAGCCGAGTACATCCAACATGGCCGATCCCTAGGCCGCCAAGGCTGTCGGCCTTGTGGACCCCTGTTGACTCTCCACCCAGGGTACCACTGGCGGGGGAAACATGGCCGCCTGTCGAGGGCCTCGCCACAGTCGCTGACAAGGCCGTACTCCAACATCTGGCTGCATAGCGTGAGGCGGTGTGGGACCCAGATCAACAACCGCCTGCGCCTCTGCAGAACGACCAAAGAGTCCCTCTGTGGAAAAAGGAGCAGTGAGGAAAGAAAACCTTTCTTCTTCCCCAAGAGGAGATTGCTCCAACCAGAAATGCCTATTAACAAGCGTTGATAGCATCCTAATCCTCCCCGCAGTTATAGCTTGCGACTGAGTCAAGATCTCTATAACACCAAAAACATGCAAAATGTTTTCAGCATCGGCTGGTCCTGTAGCCCCACTACCCGACGCTAATGTGGACAGAAAAACAGTCAGCTGAGCCACAACACTGGCCGCCGCTAAATTCCATCCTGCAGCAGTATAGCTCTCATCAGTCCATACTGCCATCCGCCGGGCCGACTCGCTCTCAAGCATCGGCTTCCGGGTGGGACACCGTCCAACCCCGCCGGGGCACAGGATCGATGCTACCTGGCTACTTAGCCACGGCACACCCGCCCTGCACCCTGTTGTCAACCCATTTACCCGTAAAAATGGTAAATAGGACTCAGCAAAACCCCCCACATTAGCTACCGACTGACCTTCATCAATGAACCGGTTAAGAGGAGGGAAAAGCGGCAACATCCCACGGCGGGGAACATTAGAACAGTGACCCAGCATTTCGGCATTAGCGTTAGCATTAGTGTTAGCAGCACGCTCCAGGATCGCTTGGAAACCGTCCACTTCAGGGGAACGTTCACCAAACCATCCCGCCCCTGGCGCCGACACACAACTCGGTTGTGTAACAAAACAACCAGCATTACTAACACTAGCATCAATGCCTGATGACACAGGGCCTACCTGTGTGCGAGCTGGCTCGATAGCCAAACCTTGCACGCTGTCCCTCGATCTGCTGCCACAAGACGAGGAAACATCAGAATAGACCCGACGTGTCGTTGGAACATGCCCCGAAGATTCCAGGGGTAAGCAAATCCCCGGTAAGCACTCAATATTACGCAATTTCTCTAAACTTTTCATATCAACTAGTTGCATAGGGTGCATTGCATCCGCTATGATGGAAACGAAAATAGAGGAAGAGTGAGTGGTGACCACGCCTAGTACTATATAGTACGCCACTAGGGCGGGGCCTGGCAGGTGCTGGGTGTATTGGTTTTTATTCGTTGATGGAGTACACTAGGTACATAAGATGAGGTATATCTCGGTATGGCTTAAGGGCGGGACGCGATGCCAGTACGAGTATATAACTGATTTTATATGTCTGCACTTTATGTGCTTATTTTGTCCCTGTCTTTTTTCTGTTGTGAAGCACTTTGAGCTGCACTTCTTGTAAGTATGAAAGGTGTTGTGAAGGGCCAGATTAAACCGAATATATATATTTATTATATATATATATTTAATTGTATTTGTATATTCTCTAATATTCCCTGATATCCCTTGTATATTCCTTGTACAATATGCATTGAATATCCATTCTAGCCTACTGAACATCCCATAATAGTCTCCATTCTACTATTGGTCGAGACCTTGGTGCCAGGCTGCCATACCCCCCAGACCCAGTTCAAACGTACCGCTCAACATGTACGAACAAGTCCTAGTTCCGCTTAGGAATCTGGCTACCGCACCACTAACGGTACTATTTGTTCATAGTGCGTATATATACTGCGCTACTAAAGTAGGACTTTCTTTTTAGTCCAGTTTCTTACCCTCCAATAGAGTGACAGACGTAAAGCCTCCCCGCGACGCCACGTGTGGGAGTAAGGCCAAGTTCGGCCTACCATCGGTATTGAGACATCGTGTATATTAATATTTGAATAGTCATATTTGGCACTATATCGTCGAGTTGGACGTAGTCTATTAAGCTAATAATAGTCTATTCATATGTAGTGCTTCGTGCGGGGAGAATACTACCGTAGTCAGCACCCCTTCGTTTCGGGCAGAAAACTGGCTGCTTATCCAGGGTGGCCGACCCCATGTGAGGCTGCACCCGAGGAGCCCCAGAGCCGACGAGCGAGTGGACCTGCATACCGGATTATTCTACCGACGACAGCCCGCCTTCCCAGGCACGGATTATGCTTTGTATACAGTGATTATTCTATGGATAAACCCCCCCCCCGGAGAGGACGACAGGTGAGGAGACGCTCTACGCGACGAGGTCGCTTCACGTCTCTCCATCGTGGACCGAAGGAAGCCGGCCCACAGAGAGTCCAACTGCTTTCATCTGTGGATCGAGGATCGCTGAGGCACCGAGCCGCACAACCGTGGGTTCTCCCAGGATACCCTCGGCCAGACGGATACAGCCAGACTCTACCCCCCCCCCCCTTCTCCAGTTGTCTTACAAGCGACCGGAATTCCCCCCTAGTGTATCCAGTTCTATAATCATTAAAGTATCATTGCTATTATTCCTTAACTATTCCAGGTCGTATATGTACCACCTGCGCCTTCAGAGATTGGACATTCTCTATTGATATACCGACGAATACTCTTGCCATAAAAGTGCATACTAATTCCCATTCATAAATGTGATTGATTTGATTAAGTGCTTGCTCTACACACCATCGCTGTGTAGAAATAAAGACCTATTTCTAATTCGTACACTTGTGTTGGATCCGTTTCATCTACGTGACAGTGTTCATCATAATATATTTATGCCGAGTACTGGGTGGCCGAATATTAAGTACAAAGGTAGTGGTAGTAAGTATCATATCTAGTAATACAGTCAGGGAATTGTACCCCTCAGTTACAATTGGTCCTTCGAGCCGGATGGAAATTAGTGTAATATTAATATAGTGTTATTAATATTGAAATGGCCTATGATGAACACTCCACGAAACGATCCTCCTAACCAACGCCCGCAGCGCGAACGACGGCTCCCTCAGTACTTAGAGGCTTACGCTGTCAGTCAACAACCTAGCCTTCTACTAACAGTAAACGCGGTAAAACTAGAAAGTAAAAGTATGTCTAACCCCAACGCCCAGACTACCCCGACCATAGAGGCCCCTACGGGTTCTAATGTAACTGACCAAGTTCACGGTGGGGACCAGTGGGAACCAGACATGACTTCACACCCCGCCAGTACTGAAGAAGTAGTCCCCGATGAGTCCCGGGAGGAATACAACGCTACAGAGAGAGAACTCGGCACGGAAGAAGACGGGGAGAGCACCGTGGAGATAGAGCTCCAAGGCTCCGCAAGGAGTACCCCGAGGGAAGGCTCCCCTATACAACCGCCTTCTCCCAGCGAGGCAGAGAGGACCCTACAGCAGGCCTTCCTCATCAGCCTGAACGCCGCTGCTGAACGCGACCGACTGCAGATCCAGCAGCGGAGCAAAGAAGAGCATATACGTCTAGAAATAAGACGCATTCAGAGGGAAGAGAATGTGGCCCGAGACCGAGCAGACAGCCAGCGAGCAGCTGCTGGTGCTCTACGGGACGCAGAGCGCGACAGACAGCAAGCGCAACTAATAGAACAGCTGATCAGACGGACAACACCCTCTCCCTCCGCCAGAGGCTCCAGGAACTCGTCTAGACACACCTCCAGGGCGGCATCCCCTAGCCGAGTAAACAACCCTGAACTTGACCAACAGACGAGGTCTATACCCCCCACAGACCACCTCCCCCCACCGGTCAAAGCGAGACCTAGCAACCGGGAAGGAGCAGCATATCCTGTGGAGAGTCTAAACCAGAGACTACAAGCACTGGATGACCTAACTGAAGACGAAGAGGAAGAGGAGGAGAACCACGCCCGACGACAGCACAGTACTCTACCGGACCAGGAGGTCAGGTACAGCCCAGGCTATACTCCCGCGGAGCTGCGCTACAGACCCCCGACTCTATACACGGGTGAGCACGACGCACGACCCGCACCGAGGAACAGCACCTGGACAAGCGGGCCATGGTACACTGCCGGTACCAGCCCATACCAAGGAGCGGGAGGAGACTCGCCTAGGAGGCCTCTCCCCCAACGCTCGCCGATGTATCCACAGTCAGCGTCATACATTGGCACGCCTATGGTACCCGACTTCACCCAAGAGAACCGGGCCCAGTATACAGAACTCCGCATGTGTCTGGAGACCATGTTGGTGGATGTATTGAATGAACGCCATAAATACGCCATCCTACTGAAGCACTTAAAGGTACCCCGCGCACATAATATAGCGCTCGCCTACGCGACTTCCACCACCCCATACACAGCAGCGCTGGTAGCATTGGACCAGAGGTATGGGCGCATATGGGATTACGTGATCCAGGAGATCCGACACATCGACCGCTTACCCCCAGCAATAGACAATCGAGCACTGGACGACCTGTCCGTCAGAGTGCAGTCCCTGGTAGGGATGTTGGGAGCGCAGAGAGAGAAGGGGAGGCATGAACTTTACGCCAACTCAAATGTGGAAAGGATCTTGGAGAAGCTGCCGCCCGCTCGACAGGAGCGTTTTAGGCGGCAGAGAGACCACCGAGACCCGAATGGCCCCGAACCGAACCTCCTCGATCTAGCAGACTTCCTGGCGAGAGAAGTCAGCAGCCTACGGCTAGATACATTCGGACGGAGCACCCCTGGCTCCAGAGAAGGAACCAGACGACTAAATGATGGAAGAAGATCGGTGACTGTGATGCACCAATCGGAGTCAGTACCGAGCAGCAGGAGCCACAGTACCCCCTCCAGAACGGAGAAGTGGAAGATAGTGTGCCCCTACTGTGAGAAAGAACACTGGCTAGCGCAATGTGACTCCTTCCCCAAGCTGAACGCGGAGGAAGCAAGTCAATGGATAAAGTCCAACAAGCGCTGTTTTCGCTGTGCGCGCTCACACATGGCAGCCGAATGCCGCTTAAAGAAAAGGTGCACCAAGTGCGATGGAGCCCATCTGGACATACTTCACGACAGTAACAGACGGCGTCCTTCACCCGCACCATCCAGCAGCAAAGCGAGCGTCATGTACATCGATCCCGCCAGCAGCAGTGGAGCCCGAGTACTCCTAAAAGTAGTGCGTGTGACACTAAGCTACCAGAATAAAGTCCTGGACACTTACGCCGTCCTCGATGACGGGTCAGAGAAGACCCTTCTGCTCGCCTCCGCTGCGGCCCAGCTAGGGCTGCGGGGAAGCGAAACCCAAATGACAATTCGGACAATAAGACGAGATTTGAAGACGATAAAGGGCGAGAATGTCTCATTCTCTATCGCAGCAAGCGGCCAGCCTGAGCGACGGTACCAGATTACAGACGCTTTCACCAGCCAAGAAATAGGACTGTCGCGGTACACATACCCCGTCGCCAAGCTGATGGAGAAATATGCACATCTGCGCAAGTTACCGATCCCGCTCATAGACAATGCTATGCCGACCCTGTTGATAGGCTCCGACCATGCAGACCTAATTGTCCCGATAGACCGGGTTCATACCGGACCCCGAGGCTGTCCTGCAGCAGTCGAGACCCGTTTGGGATGGACTCTCCAAGGCCCGCTCGCCAAATCTCTCAACCGAAGTACAGCCACTAGATGTCTCCACTCCCGAGTCACAGAGGGAGAAACTGCACTCCTGCAACACGTAGAGCGGCCATGGACCTTGGAACAAATGCCCTTTAAGAACGGAAAGAAAGACATTCGCTCTAAAGATGACATTTACGCCATTCACCTCCTCGAGACAGGGACCAAGAGAGTCCCGGTCAACGGCGTGTTGAGATACGCCACGCTACTCCTGCGGCGAGAAGGAATGCCTACTTTCCACGCCAAGACAGACGCCACAGAACGGTACCTGCTGAACACGGAGCGGCGCTTAGCCAAGAACCCCGCCCAAGAGAGTGTATACCGCGCTGAGATTGAGAAGCTCATCACAGCGGGACACGTCACAAAGATGGACATTAAAGAGGCTGACCAGACCACTGAATCGTGGTACGTGCCTCACCACAAGGTCCATCACAACGGTAAAGACCGCATAGTATTTAACTGCAGCTACCAGATCGGATCCCAAAATCTGAATAAAGAGTTACTGCCCGGTCCCACACTCGGCCCCTCCCTACTCGGCGTTCTACTCCGCTTCCGCCAGGAAAAGGTGGCCATCAGCGGGGACATTAAAGGAATGTTCCTGCAGGTGAGATTAGTAGAGGAGGACAAGCCCCTGTTACGGTTCCTATGGAGAGAGAAGCCAGGAGATGAGCACCCAGCCATCTACCAATGGGAAGTCCTCCCCTTCGGAACGACGTGCAGCCCCTGCTGTGCTACATTTGCACTACAGAAACATGTAGCAGAGGACCCAGCAGCGGACGAAGAGGTCCGACACAGCGTAAAGAACAGCTTCTACGTAGACAACTGTCTACAAAGCCTTTCAACCCAGGAAGAAGCCGAGGCTCTCCTGATTAAACTCCGCGCCTCATTGATCAAAGGCGGCTTTGATCTCAGGCAGTGGGCCAGCAGCGATCCGCAAGTACTGCGCAGCCTCTCCTCCGAGGACAAGGCAGCCAGCAGCGAGACCTGGATGGCTACAATCCCGGGAGAAGCCCAGGAGATGACCCTGGGATTGGTGTGGCGATTCAAAACAGATTCGCTTCACTACAGACACAAGCCCCTGACTACGGAGCAGGGAAGGCCGGCGGCGGCGCCGACCACCAGACGGAGTGTGTACACAACACTCGCCCGACAATATGACCCGCTAGGATGTATTCTACCGTACACCACCAGGGCAAAAATGATTGTACGAGCATTGTGGGACAAGGACCAGGGCTGGGACGACCCCATTCCCGCACACCTTGCATCCACCTGGAGAGAGTGGGAGATGGAGCTCCACTCACTCCCCGGCGTTAATATGCGCCGAAGCTACTTCCCACCCACGGTGAGGCCAGAGACATGTAAAATGGACTTACACGTCTTCAGTGACGCCTCAGAAGTCGCATACGGATCAGTAGCCTACTTGCGGGCCCAAGAAGAGGGGGGAGAGATCTACACAGCATTTGTCCTCGCCCGCTCGAGAATAGCCCCACGCAAGCAACAATCTATCCCACGCCTAGAGCTCTGCGCAGCCCTAGCCGGAGCGCACCTAGCCACGCTCATCCAACGTGAGCTCAAGTTCAAGTTCTTTAATAGTTGTCATACAGAAGTACAGAATACTTTCATACAAAATGCTTCTTACTGTTACGCTCCAGAGACTGTGCTAGACAAGATAGTATCAAATAACATAATAACATAATATAGCATGAATTTAGAAGAAGAAAATGAGGTCACAGTGTTCGGTATAGACATATGTACAATGTTCTGAGTTACCATATAATATACAATACACAATACTATGCAGTGTACTAATGTACAGTACTATCTAGTGCAAAGCAGAAATGGGATGAGGTACAATTTTAGGTACAATTTACAGTAAGGTGTACGAGTTGTAGTGCAATCCTTCATCCATAAATATAAAGTGTGGGGAGTGGGTGCTACAGTGTGTTTGTTTAAAGTGGGTGTGTGCTATAAAGTGTGTGGAGTGGGTGCTACAGTGTGTTTGTTTAAAGTGGGTGTGTGCGTGTGGATGTGTGTGCTATGTGCGTTTGGTGGTTGTTGTTGTGTAGTGTTCATTCATTGTTCGTTTAGCAGCCTGATGGCCTGGGGATAGAAGCTACTTCTGAGTCTTTCTGTGCTCGCCTTGAGACTCCTGTATCGCTTGCCTGACCGCAGCAGTTCGAAGAGGCAGTTGTTCGGGTGACTGGAGTCTTTAATGATTCTCTTAGCCTTGCCCTTGCAACGCTTGTAGTAAATGTTCTGGAGGGTGGGGAGCCCCCCTCCAATTGTACGTTCGGCTGAACGTGTCACTCTTTGTAGTCTGCTTTGGTCTTTTGCAGTGCTATTCCCAAACCAGGAGGTGATGTTGCCGGTCAAGATGCTCTCTATTGTACATGAGTAGAAGTTCTTAAGGATCTTCTGGCTGACTTGGAACTTCCTTAGGCGCCTGAGGAAGTAGAGGCGTTGTCGTGCCTTCTTCACCACACTGTTAATGTGTGTGGTCCATGTCAAGTCCTCGGATATGTAGGCTCCGAGGTACTTGAAGCTGTTGACTCTCTCAACCGGTGCCCCGTCGATGCTGAGGGGGCTGTAGTCCTTGACCCCCGACCTCCTGAAGTCCACAATCATCTCCTTTGTTTTGCTGACGTTCAGGGAGAGGCTGTTTTCCTGGCACCATCCCGCCAGGACCTTGACCTCTTCCAGGTAGGCCCTCTCGTCGTTGGCAGAGATCAGGCCCACCACCACTGTGTCGTCAGCAAATTTGACGATTGTATTGCTACTCCGCTGAGCCACACAGTGTCTAGAACAATCCTGTGGTCAGATTCCACGACAGTACTCGCCTGGATCAAATCGGACTCATGCAAGTACAAAGTCTTCGTGGGAGATTCAAGACTTAACCGAAGAGTTAACCGGAGAAACAGAGTGGCGCTACGTTGATACAAAACAGAACCCAGCTGACGTCATCACCCGGGGAATGCCCCTAGATGACCTCACCCGTCGCAATGTCTACAGTGACGGCCCAGCATTCCTAAAGCTCCCGGAAGGAGAGTGGCCCACGCCTATCCCGAGGGAAGCCAGTCAGGAGGAGGCTGAGAATAAGAAGCCTGTGTTCTGTGGATTGAGCACTGTTATCTCCGCAGACCCCAACATAGATGATTGCACTACCATAGAGAGTGCACAACAAAGGACATTCCTACTGCACTACCTACCGTCTCTACAGACCCGCCAGAAGTGGGTAAAGGAGAGAGACAATTTGACAGAAGGAACGGTCGTCATGATTATTGATCAATCACTGCCCAGAGCTATGTGGCCGGCCGGCCGCGTAAGCAAAGTGATCACCGGTGCCGACGGCAAGGTCCGAGCAGCTGAATTGCTTGTCCAGGGTCGCACTTACACCGTCCTGTGGCGAGGCTCATAGAACTGCCCCGACTCCCAGACACAATCGATGATGACCATGACCCTATAACCCTATGACTTTGTGAAGTTGACTGACCCCTACAGCAAACCCTTATGTGTAAATAGACAACGCGATTAATCTGTCTCTGCTTAACTGATTAGGTCTGGGACCAATCAGGGGGTGGCTGTTGTGAAGGGCCAGATTAAACCGAATATATATATTTATTATATATATATATTTAATTGTATTTGTATATTCTCTAATATTCCCTGATATCCCTTGTATATTCCTTGTACAATATGCATTGAATATCCATTCTAGCCTACTGAACATCCCATAATAGTCTCCATTCTACTATTGGTCGAGACCTTGGTGCCAGGCTGCCATACCCCCCAGACCCAGTTCAAACGTACCGCTCAACATGTACGAACAAGTCCTAGTTCCGCGTAGGAATCTGGCTACCGCACCACTAACGGTACTATTTGTTCATAGTGCGTATATATACTGCGCTACTAAAGTAGGACTTTCTTTTTAGTCCAGTTTCTTACCCTCCAATAGAGTGACAGACGTAAAGCCTCCCCGCGACGCCACGTGTGGGAGTAAGGCCAAGTTCGGCCTACAATCGGTATTGAGACATCGTGTATATTAATATTTGAATAGTCATATTTGGCACTATATCGTCGAGTTGGACGTAGTCTATTAAGCTAATAATAGTCTATTCATATGTAGTGCTTCGTGCGGGGAGAATACTACCGTAGTCAGCACCCCTTCGTTTCGGGCAGAAAACTGGCTGCTTATCCAGGGTGGCCGACCCCATGTGAGGCTGCACCCGAGGAGCCCCAGAGCCGACGAGCGAGTGGACCTGCATACCGGATTATTCTACCGACGACAGCCCGCCTTCCCAGGCACGGATTATGCTTTGTATACAGTGATTATTCTATGGATAAAGACCAACACTGCCGTGTGTTGGAAACCCCCCCCCCGGAGAGGACGACAGGTGAGGAGACGCTCTACACGACGAGGTCGCTTCACGTCTCTCCATCGTGGACCGAAGGAAGCCGGCCCACAGAGAGTCCAACTGCTTTCATCTGTGGATCGAGGATCGCTGAGGCACCGAGCCGCACAACCGTGGGTTCTCCCAGGATACCCTCGGCCAGACGGATACAGCCAGACTCTACCCCCCCCCCCCTTCTCCAGTTGTCTTACAAGCGACCGGAATTCCCCCCTAGTGTATCCAGTTCTATAATCATTAAAGTATCATTGCTATTATTCCTTAACTATTCCAGGTCGTATATGTACCACCTGCGCCTTCAGAGATTGGACATTCTCTATTGATATACCGACGAATACTCTTGCCATAAAAGTGCATACTAATTCCCATTCATAAATGTGATTGATTTGATTAAGTGCTTGCTCTACACACCATCGCTGTGTAGAAATAAAGACCTATTTCTAATTCGTACACTTGTGTTGGATCCGTTTCATCTACGTGACAGTGTTCATCATAATATATTTATGCCGAGTACTGGGTGGCCGAATATTAAGTACAAAGGTAGTGGTAGTAAGTATCATATCTAGTAATACAGTCAGGGAATTGTACCCCTCAGTTACAAAAGGTGCTATACAAATAACGTTTATTATTATTATTATTATTATTATTATTATTATTATTATTATTATTATTATTATTATTATTATTATTATTATTATTATTATTATTATTATTATTATTATTATTATTATTATTATTATTATTATTATTATTATTATTATTATTATTATTATTATTATTATTATTATTATTATTATTATTATTATTATTATTATTATTATTATTATTATTATTACCTCTGTCAGGAGCCCACAAAGGATAGTGAGTTACCTATCAAGAGTACCAAAATGTCTCAAGAATTAAATGCAATATTTACTCAATAACTTATCAAATAATTAATGCTGCACTCATACTTTCTAGAGAGTAGTCAAGATTAAATAACCCCCAAATATAGAGCGCCAGGGTGGCGCAGCGGACTAAGTCAAGTCAAGTCAAGTCAATTTTATTTATATAGCACATTTCAAGGCAGCGGCAGCTGGCACCAAAGTGCTTCACAGGCAGGTTGATAAAAACAAAATAATGTGATGCAAGATATAAGATTAAAAACATAGTAAAGCAATGAAAGTAATAAAAACAAAATAATATGATGCAGGATATAAGATTAAAAACATAGTAAAGCAATGAAAGTAATAAAAACAGGTAGGGCACAGTAAAACAAAGAGGATATAAGGGCCAGGGGTCTAGTGGTGATTAAGTGGGGGGGGGAGGCCAAGGAGAACAGGTAGGGTTTTAAAAGTGATTTAAAAGCCTGCACGGTCTGGGCGGTCCGTACGCTGAGGGGGAGGCTGTTCCACAATCTAGGCGCTGCGGTGGAGAAAGCTCTGTCTCCCCTAGTCTTGAGACTAGTTCTAGGCACCACCAATAGCAGCTGGTCAGCTGATCTGAGGGATCGGTGGGGGGTGTGGCGGTGCAAGAGCTCGGACAGATAGGGAGGAGCCGTGCCATTTAGTGATTTAAAAACATTTAGGGCTAATTTAAAACCGATCCTAAAGCGAACAGGCAGCCAGTGGAGCGAGGCCAAAACTGGGCTGATGTGTTCATGTTTTTTTGTTTTGGTGAGGAGGCGCACGGCTGCGTTCTGCACCAGTTGTGGACTAAGCGCTCGTCACCAATGCAACAGACACTGGTATCGAATCCGGCTGTCAGCGTTGCCTCCGGCTTGGCCGGCCATCATACTGGCTCGATTGGCAGAGTCAGCGGGAGGGACGTTACACTCTCCCAGTGAGAGTCCGCGCTGCCAGGTGAAAAGAAGTGGTGGGCTGGGTACACATGTGTCGGAGGAAGCATGTGATAGTCTCCGCCCTCCCAGACCGATGGTAGGGCGTAGAGTGCGCAACGACCAGGAAGGGGATTGGGAAAAGGCATAACGACTAACATTGGGAGGGGAGAAAAACGTAAAAGGAAGGGGGGGGGAAGATTAAAAAAAATATATATATATATATATAATAGTCTGTACTGATTCTCGTTTTAAATAATCTGTGCTGATTCTCATTTTATCAGACATCACAGAGATAAACGTGTTTTCTAAGCGACCGTTTCCAGTGTGTGGATCTGTGTGGGATTATGTGCAAAATAAATCAGCATTGCCCTTTGGTGAAGTGCCCCAAAGTGTATTATGATGACACAGTGGATACTAGTTAAATGTATTCATGTTAGAATACAGTACACATTAGAGTATCATGATGATACATGATGCAATGGGCCTGGTCTACAAGATACACTACACCACTAAGGTGCCCATGTACATATCGAAATACTTCCCAAAGGTCAGTGAATACCACGATCACAACACCAGAGGGAGCTCCACAAATCATATTCAACCCAGATTCGGCTCAAATAAGGGACTAAACACGTTTCGCAATTATGCCACAACAATGTGGAACGCCCTACCCACAGCAGCAAAATAATGTGAATCCCTACCCACCTTCAAAACCATCCTCAAAGAGCACCTACGGGAGGTTGCAATTAGAAACTGCCCCCTGTAAATGTCCAATAATATATATATATATATATATTAGGGGTGTAACGGTACACAAAATATATTTTTTTTAATTATATAAATTATATATATATATATATTTTTTTTTATACAGCTACTGTTTTATATATACTGTTTTTTAGTAATAACTAGAAAGTAATGGTATTTATTAGGGCTGTCAGTTTATTGCAATAATTAGATTAATTAATTACACAGCAAATTATCGCGTTATGAAAATTAACTCAAAATGTATTACAAAAAATATATATATATATTTCTTTATATAATTTTTTTTTTTTATCTCATTCATTCCATAATAACGTAGAATACACATTTACAGAGTTTTTTTTAATATGGTCTAATATGGTTTAATATTTGCATGTTCTTGGTATCTGATTCTAGGGACATCTATGGATCTCAGGGAATGTATTCCCAGTGTCAGAAATACTGTGTCTGTTACTAGGCTTGGGTAAATTGTAATGAACCAAATGAGAATATCAATACAAAAATATGTTATCTTTGACTGTGACTAACACCATGCTCAAATTGACCAGACCTGAAAAATCTAAGCAAATTAATAGATGGAAGATGATTAAACAGAAGGTTTTGTAGATACAGTACTGAATTCTGCCATCCGGACACATGCAATTTTAAATATGATTATAGAATATAGAATATCAGGCATAAAATGGTTATGCGATTAAAATGCGATTAATTAGATTAATTAATTACAAATCCTGTAATTAATTAGATACATTTTTTTAATCGCCTGACAGCACTAGTATTTATTCAACAACAGGTGATTGTATAGATTTGTATTAGTATCATTAATCAATGAGTAGTATGGGGCTGCAGCACTGCAGATATACCCTACTCCAATGATCCACACGGACATATATATATATATATATATATATATATATATATACAGTATACAGTGTATTGAGTGAATACAAAAATTTAAAAAAATTATTTGTATTTTTTTTTTTTTTTTTTTTTTTTTTTTAGGGGGCTTGGTGGCTTCAGGGGCCCTATGCAACCGCATAGTCTGCATATGGCAAGAAACGGGCCTGATGGTGAGTAAGCCTGCGTCAGAGGAGCGGAGATTCCGGGAGGGGGTGTAGGTGTGGAGAAGGTCGGATAGGTATTGAGGGGCAGTGGTGTGTAGGGATTTATATGTGAGCAGCAGGATCTTGAAGGTGACACGAGATTTTACGGGAAGCCAGTGAAGGTGTATGAGGGTGACACAGTGGATACTAGTAAAATTATTCATCTTAGAATACAGTACACATTAGAGTATTATGATGACACAGTGGATACTAGTTAAATGTATTCGTGTTTGAATACAGTACACATTAGAGTATTATGATGACACAGTGGATACTATAGTTAAATTTATTCATGTTAGAATACAGTTAGTACACATTAGAGTATTATGATGACAGAGTGGATACTAGTTAAATGTATTCATGTTAGAATATGGTACACATTAGAGTATTATGATGACAGTGGATACTAGCTAAATGTATTCATGTTAGAATATGGTACACATTAGAGTATTATGATGACACAGTGGATACTAGTTAAATGTATTCATGTTCGAATGCGGTACACATTAGAGTATTATGATGACACAGTGGATACTAGTTAAATGTATTCATGTTAGAATAGAAAATGGGCCTCATCTATCAAGCAAAATTCACAAATATATGAAGAGTTTTTTTTTATGTAACACAACCTCATTTCCACTTAAATATAATAATAATAATAATATATAATATAGTATAATGAGTCATGCATATTATGTGTTTTTAGTCAATTGTGGTACTTAAGTATTTCATCAGCTTTCATCGTTTTACACATGCAGAAATATGTATGTAATATGTATAAATGAGACCCATTGGCATCTGTGGATCTGGTGATCTCTATTGTCATCTGTGGATCTGGAAGGAAGCACCAACAGTATGTATCCCAGTCTACACAGCCGGGGGGGAAAAATTGTTCACATTTTTACATCCCACCACCCTCCCATAGGAAGGAGACGGGAATCCCCAGAGAGACTTCCCATGCGAGCTGTACAGATTGAAAAGAATATATTGCACCTTGAGCCATGTAAAAAATTGGTTTTAGGGCTCTCCGGGGAGGAGGCACTGAACCCATACACACTCAATAATCGAATTGAATCGAATACATACACAATAGAGTAGTACTCCTTCTAGAGGGTCCACTCACCTTGACAATCTGAGGAGGAGGCACTGTACTCTGAAGGAGGCTCCCTCCTCACGGAAGGAGTCCCAACTCACAGAAGGCCCGAATAGGAGCTTGGTGAGGAGGAGCCCTGACCACCCCCCGAAACAGATCCATCACATGGACCTGAACAGCACACGGAAGTCCTACCAACAGAGACGCGCACGGTGACGTACTCTATGGCGGGCGAATTTCTGCGGTGCACACGCCCAATATTCCAGGAAACTCCCCCCCCCTCACCCTGTAACGTGCCGAACCGCAACGTGACAGGAACCTTGAAGGACAGGTGGGTTTACCCCTGACCAACAGAAAAAAGGGGGAGGAAAGGTTACCAGTTCACCCCTTTACGACCCCACACCCATGATACGATGTAATGACAAAAGGAGAGTATGACACAGTCATAGACAGCTCCATGAAGCGTCTGACAGCTTCACACAGCGCATGAGCTAACCTGCTATCTGATTTTCACTAAGGAAAAAACACAGAATAGAGAGGGCTCTCCAAGAGCCCCTGTACCAAACTTACACATGTGCTTCTGTGGCCAGTCCAACCCAGTTGTAGATCACATGACACACACAACCCATCATCACCTACAAAAAATGGCAAAACACTCTACAGAGGAACGCCGTTTTCCATAATGAGAGAATACATAATTCTCGATTAGTATCGGCCACAGGCCTTGCTAAGCACACACGAAAGCGACCAAACAATCTTTTCTTTTAGGAAAATAAAGTTTCTCCAGCCGTTTTAGCACAACCTCAGCAATCAAGCTAAGGGTTACATCGCATCCCTACCACACAGTGACACAATGTAGTGCAACAACATGTCTGAGAGGATGATGAAGAAGTCCCCAGGGAACCGGGGGGAAACACAATCCTCCTACTTTACCCTTAATACGGCCAGTTAAAACAGGAAAACCTGTTAATATGTGAACACACTGTTCATTGTCATTACAGGCTGAGAAAAGCATCATTCTTTACTCATTTGTCACTAAGCGTAGCTTTATAGGTTAGTTAACCCCCTTAGTTGTGAGTACACGGTACATATAAACACACATGATGTTTCTCAACACAACAAACCAGATCATTTTCACATCTGTAACAACAACCCGATTTGCATGGAGAAGCTAAATACCAGTGACAATACAATTCACACACAACTCGCGTCGTATCCTAAATGTAGTGCAGCAACACTCGTTTTGGAAAACATCGTTATTTACAAAACATTTAGAAGGGAAAGCCAGAAGAAGTGTACAAGGTCTGGCCAAACCTTGCCTACCCGGAGCGTAGATCAAGCGAAGTGCAGTCTCAAGGCACCGTAGTAAACACAGCCATCCTGTGTTGTCGATCTGGGCAGCGTCGCCACTCCACCCCGTCGCTACGGTCCCTCTTGTTGACGCAGTCCTTGCCGTCCTGGCCCAGGGCAGGTTCGACGAACATCCTCTGTCAAAGATGACGTCGTAGTCAAGAGTGTTTAAAACATGTTATAATCAAAGCACGTTCAACAGAGTAGCATTAAGCTAACGGCCGCTCCAACCGTCGGTCTCTACCGCCCCTGCCCGCGAGACGCCGAGCGAACGGCGCACGCGACCAGAGGGGAGCTTCGAATCCCCCCCCGCCTCTCCCCATGAGGGAGAGGGGAGTTAGAAACCGTGGCGGCGCGCGAGGGGCCGGAGCCACCCCGCGCTGGGCCTCGGCCGATAGCAGCAAGCTAACGTTTCCTAGCCTAACCTAGGTAAGCCACCTAGTGATCACAGTAGGCCAGCGCCGCAGCTAACAGCTGACTGGCTAACAGTAGGCCACCACTAGCACGTGAGCTAAGCAGCGATAGCAGCAAGCTAACGTTTCCTAGCCTAACCCAGGTAGGCCACCTAGTGATCACAGCAGGCTAGCGCCGCAGCTAACAGCTGACTGGCTAACAGTAGGCCACCACTAGCACGTAAGCTAAGCAGCTATCACCTGAACTTGTACACAATGATATAACACTCACCCAGACAGGCCGCCGTTCTGAAACCCTCCTCACTTTTTAAGAGAAAAGAGAAACAAGATGTTAACACAGTTTTACAACGGTGATTTTACCAACACCCGACGGAGCCAGCACAATACCCAACTGGCCTGTGTAGCTGACTTTGAACACAGATCTTCCGCTAATGAACATCTATGCCCATATCTCCTTGTGAGGGAATACTCTCATTTGGATATGAAAGATGGGGCCTAACACGGTGACAGAGAGACATCCACTCGTCCAGAAAACACAGGGATCACCAGTGTTAATGGTCGTGGCCCACTAGTTAAACTATAATGGGCTTCAGATCAAGGTCTTCCGCTGCTGCCTAAGAGGCTGAACAAAAGACCTTAATCTGGGGCCGGTGTTCGTAAACATTGTCAGTTAGCCCCCATAGCACTAACAGACAAGTGGAGCCGCAAGCAAAACAGTACTCACCAACCTGAAACCCACCGCTTCTCACAACAGCGGCGTGTCCTACAGTTCAGCTGTGTCCTGAAAGGTTTCACCCCAACCAACACAGCAAGGAACTGCAGTTGAGAGGCATGCAGCGGCGTGCTCCCAATACGAAAACCGGTGGAGGATTTTAGAATGATCACCATCTTCCAGACACTCCAGTGACGAAGACAATATCGCCGTATTTTCTCGAAAATAGTGAGAGAGAAAATATAGATATGATGTCAACGTATCTCCTTGTTCTTCCTTTCCTCGTAAACATTGCTCTTCCAGCCAATATTTTTCTCCACGTCAAGTGGGCATATGAGCAACACGTTGCTTGTGATGAAATTTGAGAAGGAGATGAGTGTGTGGCACCACCCCTGCTTATGTAGGTAAGCGGATGGGGGTGTGGCCAGATGAATGCTGGCATTTAAAGGTACATTTTGAAATGTATTCAGTGTATATATGCTGAAGCGAGATATATGCAATGAGACGCTGAGCGGGAGCTAGTGTGATACAGAACTGACAGTTCGTAGCTAACGTTAGCCTGGATGTCCCCCGCACTACAACTGTGCCAGCAGAGTCAGATGAATACGTATTAAATATTGTGTGTTGGAGGACATGGCTGAAGACTCTGGCAGGAGCACTCATTCAAGGGTACTACGACTATGCTTGCACCTCATGATACCAAATCACCTCAAAGGCACTAAAAACAAGATTACAAACATCACAAAACAAACTGGTCAGACTTCTACATGACCTTACCCCTAGAACCCACCTCACCCCTGCCCACTTTGACAACCTAGGATGGCTTAGAGTAGACAACAGAGTACAGCATTTATATAGAGCTTTTATCCAAAGTGCTTTACAACTTATACCTCACATTCACTCACAGACAGCAGAGGTGCCAACCTGCTCATCAGGAGCAATTGGGGGTTAAGCGTCTTGCCTTACACTCTATTAGCACAACAGATATTGAACTTGAAAACAAGAGATCTAATGTGATTAAGATCCATTAACACAACAGACATTGAACTTGGAACACATGAGATCTAATGTGATTAAGATCCATTAACACAACAGACATTGAACTTAAAAACAAGAGATCTAATGTACATTAAACTTGAAAACAAGAGATCTAATGTACATTGAACTTGAAAACAAGAGATCTAATGTACATTAAACTTGAAAACAAGAGATCTAATGTACATTGAACTTGAAAACAAGAGATCTAATGTACATTAAACTTGAAAACAGTCTGTCTCGTCTCTCCCTCCATCCCAACAGGGGGGTAGAGTGACTAGCCTGTGTATATGTAGGTGTGACATTGGAATGTGGCGCAACCCCCACACACACACACACACACCATTGAAATGCTAATTGTTGGCGCAGCAGGCGCACAGGTTGGTTGTCCTCAAAGATGGTCATTTACATTTACATTTAGTCATTTAGCTGACGCTTTTATCCAAAGCGACTTACAAGTTCTGTACGACAAGCCATCAGGAAGGGCACAACTCTATCAGCTGAGCAACAATGTTCATCAAAGTGTTGAGTGCTACAGTGTAGGTTAGTTTATTAGGACAAGTGCATGACAGTATGGTTAGTTAGGGTTCGATTTTTTTTTTTTTTTTAATTCAGATAATGTAAAGTGCGTCTTTAGTCGACGGCGAAAGATTGGACGTGATTCGGCTGTCCTAACTGGGGTGGGTAGTTCATTCCACCATTGTGGGGCAAGGACTGAGAATAGGCGACTTCTCTTTGATGACCCTCCCGGAGCTTGGATAGGAGTAGGTCTGAGGCGGCCAGAAGATGCAGAGCGTAGGGGTCTTGAGGGTGTGTAGTTAGAGACCATTGACCGGAGGTAGGCGGGAGCGGTTCCCTTTGCCGCACGGTATGCTAGGTCGAGGGCCTTGAAGCGGATTCGTGCAGCAATGGGGAGCCAGTGCAGGTCCCTAAGAAGTGGGGTGACATGGGCCGACTTCGGTAGGTTTGAGATCAGGCGGGCCGCTGCGTTCTGAATGAGTTGAAAAGGCTTAGTGGCAGTGGCCGGGAGGCCAGCGAGCAGTGCATTGCAGTAGTCGAGGCGGGAGATGACTGTTGATTGGACGAGGAGTTGGGTGGCTTCTTTTGTCAGGAAGGGGCGGATCCTTCTGACGTTGCTCAGGAGGAATCGGCAGGTTCTGGTCGTCGCTGCGATGTGAGCAGAGAAGTTCAACTGGTCGTCGAGGACAACACCAAGGTTCTTGGCGGTCGGGGACGCAGTCACAGCTGCATTCTCGACTGTGATTGAAATGTCGGTTAGGGGGGAGGATTTGGCCGGCAGGTGGAGCAATTCTGTTTTGCTTAGGTTCAGTTTGAGGTGGTTGGACGTCATCCAGGCTGAGATGTCGGACAGACAGGCCGAGATCCGCTCAGAGACGTGGATATCTGAGGGAGGGAAGGAGAGGAAGAGTTGAGTATCGTCGGCATAACAATGGTAGGAGAAGCCATGAGACGTGATAATGTTACCCAGTGATTTAGTGTAGAAGGAGAAGAGAAGGGGTCCTAAAACTGAGCCCTGGGGGACACCCGTCCGCAGGGGGCGGGTGGCCGACAGGGTCCCTCTCCATGACACTTGGTAGGAGCGGTCATTGAGGTATGATGACAGCCATGTCAGCGCAGAGCCAGCCACTCCCATTCCTGCGAGGGCCGCAAGGAGGATCTGGTGGTTGACTGTGTCGAAGGCTGCAGATAGATCTAGGAGAATCAGGACAGAGGAGAGGCCTTTCGCTTTTGCTAAGTGAAGTGCCTCTGTGACCGCAATGAGGGCTGTCTCTGTGGAGTGACCAGTCCTGAAGCCTGACTGATTAGGGTCTAGGAGGTCATTCTGTAAGAGATAAGCAGTAAGTTGGTTGGATACAGCACGTTCAAGTGTTTTAGAAAGGAAGGAGAGAAGAGAGACAGGACGGTAGTTGCCTATGACGGTAGTCACTGGTGCATAATAATTTCCACTGTCCATTCCTTTTAATAACTGCACTCTATTTTTTGTATCACAAACAGTACTGTATTTGCAAATCTGGTATGTCATAAATGTATGAATGTAGCAGTACTGTCTATCTGTATGTTGTGTATGTCATATATGTTGGGGGACCCTTATTCTCACCTGTTATGAAATGTGTAGAGCAGACATACGTAGAATTTGACTTGGGGGACCAGGGTCTGCTTTGGTCGACTCTCCCGTCTGCATCTACGTGTGCCCTCTTGATACTGTAGCTGCCAGCCACTTTTCCCTCCGTGATTCCTCGACGGGTATTCAAAATTTCAAAAACCACAATGCATTGTGGGGATCCCCCCCTCCACAATGCAACGCAGCTGTTAGTCAGTGTTGCCAAATGACAATTATTATTTATATTATTTTATATAACAGTTACTCAATCAACTTGCTTTATGCCTACAATCTCTCTGACAAATCTCAATGGCACAAGAATAACTTAAAATAATAAAAATAATAATAATAATAATAATAATAATAATAATAATAATAATAATAATAATAATAATAATAATAATAATAATAATAATAATAATAATAATAATAATAATAATAATAATAATAATAATAATAATAATAATAATAATAATAATAATAATAATAATAATAATAATAATAATAATAATAATAATAATAATAATAATAATAATAATAATAATAATAATAATAATAATAATAATAATAATAATAATAATAATAATAATAATAATAATAATAATAATAATAATAATAATAATAATAATAATAATAATAATAATAATAATAATAATAATAATAATAATAATAATAGCTCTCTTTTCAAGTAAAATAATATGAAATAATGTTCGGATTAATACATCTTGTGTAGAAAATCCAACTTTAACAAATTATCTCTGTATCTTTTTAATGTAAATAATAAATCAGTAACCTCACAAAGATACTAATCTAATTATCTTTAAAGTGCACTATGCAGTTTTGGATTTACATTTGCATATAGTGAACATGACATTTAGGTGGGTTTTGAGCCGTTTTTTGAATGAGTCCAGAGTTGGGGCGTTGCGGAGTTCAGCGAGGAGGGAGTTCCAGAGGGTGGGAGCTGCCACACTGAATTATAGGGTGACTTTTTGATAATTACATTATTTGAATAGCCTAAAATATCATTTTTATTGTAGCATAAAGTGTATACATGAATTGGCATAAATCTGGTCTAGAATAGCCTAATAGATATTTATGTTAAATTGTTTATTATTATTGTTTAGAATGACATTACATTATTGTGAGGATTCACCTGTCCCTGGACCTTTTTCCCTCTCTCCTACTCTTCTCCAGCCCCCACCCTTGCGAGGACTTTCCCCTGTCTCCTACTCTTCACCAGCCCCCACCCTTGCGAGGACTTTTCCCTGTCTCCTACTCTTCACCAGCCCCCACCCTTGCGAGGACTTTTCCCTGTCTCCTACTCTTCACCAGCCCCCACCTTTGGACATTCTTGTTCCTCTACCTTCACGCACCTGTTGGGAGTTTGCGATCAGCTCGGGAGAGTACTTAGGTTGCGGACTCCCCTCCAGTCCTGGTCGGGTCGTTCTGTGTTCTGTACGCTGGTTCTGTACGTTACCATCTACTGCCGTTTCCTGGAGTGGGACATCGTCTTCGCTCTCTATACTTCCACGGGAGGATCCCTTTGTTCTCACTCCAGACGTCGTGCCATCTTGTTGCTACCATCACCTGCCGCGTCTCCGGCGTGAGACGACGTGCCAGCCATCACCACCTGTCGCTGTGTGCCTGGAGTGGGACACCGCCTTCGCTCTCTAATTCTCTACGGGAGGACTCCAGTGTTCCCACTCCAGACGTCAACCCGGCTCGCCATCGCTCCCTATTCCACGGTGGGATGGCGTGTTCTCCCTCGGACCCCGGCTCGCCATCGCTCCCTATTCCACGGGGGGATGGCGTGTTCTCCCTCGGACCCCGGCTCGCCATCGCTCCCTATTCCACGGGGGGATGGTATGTTCTCCCTCGGACCCCGGCTCGCCATCGCTCCCTTTCCACGGGAGGATGGCATGTTCTCGCCCCGGTCCCCTGGGACCTCCTTTGTTCTGCGCTGCCCGTCTGCAGCATCTGAGGAGGAGGAGGATTCCTTTCTGAGCAGCAGAGCCCTACTCGGTGTAGGGACGGAAGAGGATCCCCGTGCCCGGCCTCCGCCGTCGGGCCCCTGTGCCCGGCCTCCGCCGTTGGATTCCTGTCCCCGTCCCCAGCCCCTCTCTCCGGGCCTCTGTCCCTTTCTCTAGCCCGCCTCTCCGGGCCTCTGTCCCTGTCCCCCTCTCCAGTGCCCCTAGTCCCTTAGCCTGTTCGCCTGTTAAAGGCACAGTGCCGCAGTTTTCATATTTCATGGACTCTAGTGTTTTTTGTGTTCTCCCTTAAAGGGACTGTGCCGATTTTTGTTATATAATAAATATTGCCCTGTTTTGGGCTACTCTCATACCTGTCTTGTGTTGTGCTATTGGGGTCGGTCTCAAACCATAACAGTACGACCCGACCAGTCGACGACCCCAGCCAGCACAGACAGTGTATTAGAGAGCCCCTCTTTAGCTCCCCTGTAAGCTCCCCTGTTAGCTCCCCTGTTAGCTCCCTCATTAACTCCCCTGATAGCTACCCTGTTCCCCACAGCTAGGACTGTCCTTTCAGCTAGCCTGTTCTCCTCTGCTAGTCCAGCCGTCTGCTAGCTTAGCCCCTGCAGCTAACCGGCTTCCTCAGCTAGTCCAGCCTGTCTGCTAGCTTAGCCCCTGCAGCTAACCGGCTTCCTCATGCTAGTCCAGCCCTGTCTGCTAGTCTAGCTCCGGAATTACAGCTAGCATAGGCCCTGTAGCTAGCAATGCCCTGGCAGCTACCCTGTCCCTCTGCTAGCCCCACTTTAGGTGTAGCTTCCCCTGCTAGCATGGCCCATTTTTATTTTATTTTTTTTGTTTGGTTGCTCTGTCATGTCCCCTGCCCCGCTGTCTGATTTTTGGGTTGCCCGGTGGCTCCCGTGGAGGGGGAGGTACTGTGAGGATTCGCCTGTCCCTGGACCTTCTTCCCTGTCTCCTACTCTTCACCAGCCCCCACCCTTGCGAGGACTTTTCCCTGTCTCCTACTCTTCACCAGCCCCCACCCTTGCGAGGACTTTTCCCTGTCTCCTACTCTTCACCAGCCCCCACCCTTGCGAGGACTTTTCCCTGTCTCCTACTCTTCACCAGCCCCCACCTTTGGACATTCTTGTTCCTCTACCTTCACGCATCTGTTGGGAGTTTGCGATCAGCTCGGGAAAGTACTTAGGTTGCAGACTCCCCTCCAGTCCTGGTCGGGTCATTCTGTGTTCTGTACGCTGGTTCTGTACGTTACCATCAAAGTGTTGCGTGTTACAGTGTAGGTTAGTTTATTATGACAAGTGCATGACAGTAAGGTTAGTTAGGTGTGATTTAAAACATTCCACGTTACCATCTACTGCCGTTTCCTGGAGTGGGACATCGTCTTCGCTCTCTATACTTCCACGGGAGGATCCCTTTGTTCTCACTCCAGACGTCGTGCCATCTTGTTGCTACCATCACCTGCCGTCTCTCCGGCGTGAGACAACGTGCCAGCCATCACCACCTGTCGCCGTGTGCCTGGAGTGGGACACCGCCTTCGCTCTCTAATTCTCTACGGGAGGACTCCAGTGTTCCCACTCCAGACGTCAACCCGGCTCGCCATCGCTCCCTATTCCACGGGGGGATGGCGTGTTCTCCCTCGGACCCCGGCTCGCCATCGCTCCCTATTCCACGGGGGGATGGCGTGTTCTCCCTCGGACCCCGGCTCGCCATCGCTCCCTATTCCACGGGGGGATGGCGTGTTCTTCCTCGGACCCCGGCTCGCCATCGCTCCCTTTCCACGGGAGGATGGCGTGTTCTCGCCCCGGTCCCCTGGGACCCCCTTTGTTCTGCGCTGCCCGTCTGCAGAATCCGAGGAGGAGGAGGATTCCTTTCTGAGCAGCAGAGCTCTACTCGGTGTAGGGACGGAAGAGGATCCCCGTGCCCGGCCTCCGCCGTCGGGCCCCGGTCCCCGTGCCCGGCCTCCGCCGTCGGGCCCCTGTGCCCGGCCTCCGCCGTTGGATTCCTGTCCCCGTCCCCAGCCCCTCTCTCCGGGCCTCTGTCCCTGTCTCTAGCCCGCCTCTCCGGGCCTCTGTCCCTGTCCCCCTCTCCAGTGCCCCTAGTCCCTTAGCCTGTTCGCCTGTTAAAGGCACAGTGCCGCAGTTTTCATATTTCATGGACTCTAGTGTTTTTTGTGTTCTCCCTTAAAGGGACTGTGCCGCTTTTTGTTATATAATAAATATTGCCCTGTTTTGGGCTACTCTCATACCTGTCTTGTGTTGTGCTATTGGGGTCGGTCTCAAACCATAACAATTATAGGCTATATTTCTGTAACACACCATTTGCCCCCAGTGATAAGTCAGCTGAGTGCTGGACATCACACAGCCGCACGCTCCAAATAGGGCTGGACTGGGACCAAAAATCGGCCCTGGCATTTTTGGCCCAGACCGGCCTACCATAATCGGTCGGACATCACCCACCAGTACATCATCCTTGCGGTCCCCTTAAATATGTTTTATGGCTTTTACTCTTAAAGTAGAAAAACAAAAGTAATCTGTAAAATAATACAGTGAATTTCCTGTGAAAAAACATTTATTTTTTACAGTGTACCACCTCAAAAACATCTCCCGTCTCCGACCCTCACTCTCAGATTCTGTGGCTGAGACCCTGATCCACTCATTTATCACCTCCCGGTTGGACTATTGCAACAGAGTCCTGTTCGGGGTACCCAGCAAAGCCCTGGACAGGCTCCAATATGTACAGAACTCAGCTGCCAGGGTTCTCACTCACACCAAGCCCTAGCTGGCAGCACATCACCCCCACCCTTATCTACCTCCACTGGCTCCCAGTCAAGTTTCCGATCTCTTTTAAACTCCTGCTCCTCACCTACAAGTCCCTCCATGCCCTCCCCCCCCCCGATACCTGTCTGATCTCCTCCACCAGCACACTCCATCCCGGAATATTGACAAAACCATGTTTGGTAATTTACTGTACATTGGAGGGGGTTGGGTTAGGACATTTACAGGGGCCAGTTTTGAATTGCAGTCTCCCGTAGGTGTTCTTTGAGAGTGGTTTTGAAAGTGTGACTTGGAGACTTCTGTGACTTGGAGACTTGTGTGACTTGGAGACTCGTGTGACTTGGAGACTTGTGTGACTTGGAGACTTGTGTGACTTGTGTGACTTGGAGACTTGTGTGACTTTTGTGACTTGGAGACTTGTGTGACTTGGAGACTCGTGTGACTTGTGTGACTTGGAGACTTGTATGACTTGGAGACTCATGTGACTTGGAGACTTGTGTGACTGGGAGACTCGTGTGACTCGTGTGACTTGGAGACATGTGTGACTTGGAGACTCGTGTGACTTGGAGACTTGTGTGACTTGGAGACTTGTGTGACTTGGAGACTCATGTGACTTGGAGACTTGTGTGACTTGGAGACTTGTGTGACTTGTGTGACTTGGAGACTCATGTGACTTGGAGACTTGTGTGACTTGGAGACTTGTGTGACTTGGAGACTCGTGTGACTTGGAGACTCGTGTGACTTGGAGACTTGTGTGACTTGGATACTCGTGTGACTTGTGTGACTTGGAGACTCGTGTGACTTAAAGCCTTGTGTGACTTGTGTGACTTGGAGACTTGTGTGACTTGGAGACTTGTGTGACTTGTGTGACTTGGAGACTTGTGTGACTTTTGTGACTTGGAGACTCATGTGACTTGGAGACTTGTGTGACTGGGAGACTCGTGTGACTTGTGTGACTTGGAGACTTGTGTGACTTGGAGACTTGTGTGACTTGGAGACTCATGTGACTTGTGTGACTTGGAGACTTGTGTGACTTGGAAACTCGTGTGACTTGTTTGACTTGGAGACTGGTGTGACTTGGAGACTTGTGTGACTTGTGTGACTTGGAGACTTGTGTGACTTGGAGACTCGTGTGACTTGTGTGACTTGGATACTTGTGTGACTTGGAGACTTGTGTGACTTGGAGACTCGTGTGACTTGTGTGACTTGGAGACTTGTGTGACTTGGAGACTCGTGTGACTCGTGTGATTTGGAGACTTGTGTGACTTGGAGACTTGTGTGACTTGTGTGACTTGGAGACTCGTGTGACTTGTGTGACTTGGAGACTTGTGTGACTTGGAGACTCGTGTGACTTGTGTGACTTGGAGACTTGTGTGACTTGAAGACTCGTGTGACTTGGAGAATTGTGTGACTTGTGTGACTTGGAGACTTGTGTGACTTGGAGACTCGTGTGACTTGGAGACTTGTGTGACTTGGAGACTTGTGTGACTTGGAGACTCAGGTGACTTGTGTGACTTGGAGACTCGTGTGACTTGGAGACTTGTGTGACTTGTGTGACTTGGAGACTTGTGTGACTTGGAGACTCGTGTGACTTGTGTGACTTGGAGACTCGTGTGACTTGTGTGACTTGGAGACTTGTGTGACTTGGAGACTTGTGTGACTTGTGTGACTTGGAGACTTGTGTGACTTGGAGACTCGTGTGACTTGGAGACTTGTGTGACTTGGAGACTTGTGTGACTTGTGTGACTTGGAGACTTGTGTGACTTGGAGACTCGTGTGACTTGGAGATGTGTGTGACTTGGAGACTTGTGTGACTTGTGTGACTTGGAGACTTGTGTGACTTGTGTGACTTGGAGACTTGTGTGACTTGGATACTCGTGTGACTTGTGTGACTTGGAGACTTGTGTGACTTGGAGACTTGTGTGACTTGGAGACTTGTGTGACTGGGAGACTCGTGTGACTCGTGTGACTTGGATACTTGTGTGACTTGGAGACTCGTGTGACTTGTGCGACTTGGAGACTTGTGTGACTGAGACTCATGTGACTGTGAGACTTGTGTGACTGGGAGACTCGTGTGACTTGTGTGACTTGGAGACTTGTGTGACTGAGACTATTATACAGTGGTTATACAGTTTTTAGAAATGTACTTGTACCATTTGAGGTTTCAATGTTCCTTTTTGTCTTTCAGCTCCAGGATGAGTTTCAAAGAATCACAATGGTGCACCTTGAATCACAGTTCATGTCCAAGCTGGATGAATACACTCCCAAGCTGTTGGCCCTATTCCAGTCCAAGGGTGGCGCCGTGGGGATGAGGTTGAAGGCTATCCTACTTGAGGTATTCTTCAATGACTTTTCTGTTTGCTAATATTTTCAGGGATGTTGTGGTCAAACTGCTGGAATATCATTGCTTATATGAAATATACAGCAGGTATTGTTCGCTTGTCATTCTCTCTACAACAGAGTATGAAATAGTTGCAGACCTTTTAAATACACAGTTGGCGGCTGGTTAATGTGGGGCACCTGGTTGGAAAATAGTTTTCAAATTGTATTTGGTTAATTTCTGTTTATTTTGAGATGGACTCTTATTCCACTCCACTGGTTTGGATTCATAACCAATTGCAATGTTTTGGTGCTCGGAGTTCTAATAATAATTACTGGACCATGGAAGGTAATTACACACAACACACGTGTGTGTGTGCGTGAGGCGACAAAACACAAACTAATTTCATAATGATGTACTCTGAAAATATGTGAATGTCCCAGAGTTTGGTGACTAGTATGGGGGGTTATGGTGTTAAAAGCTGAACTAGTCAATGAACAGTAAGGAAGTAGGTAAAGGCGTCCATAGGCCCACAGTTGATGCAGTTGCTCACATCCTCCACACTGCAATATACTGAAGAATAATGATTATTTGTGTCATTTCAGGCTCCGAGCATCAACATCACCAGAGATGTTGCCATTCGGGGCTTGGTGATGTACCTTGGGGAATCTACAGATCAGCTCTTAAAGGAGTATGATGTAAGTTGAAACACATGTTAAAAGAGAGAAAAGGGTTGGGGGCAACTTTAAGCCTGAGGATGTTTTGTGAATATGGCCATTGGTTTTCTTGTCCAAAGGTTGGAAGGAAGGAATTTGGGAGATGTTCAATTATAGGACCTTCTCCTGTGGCTGTACAGTCTAAAGTTTCTTGCCCTTTCAGAATGCTGATGGAGATGGTGTGTCGCAGGTCCTTGCTGTACAAACAACAAAAATCTACACGATCAAGAAGGAAACATGAGAGGGTCCCGACGACATCGGTATCGTCATAGAGGGCGTGAAAGTTCTGACTGCTCTGGGTAATTTCCCATGGGCTTGCTCCATGCTAGTTGGGTTGGCATATGCAGTGAATCTTGCCTATCCCAAGGAACTAAGGTACACAGAATTAAAGGCCTTTACATTTTTCTAACCTACCTTGAGTGAACCTGTATTATTTATGCCATTTTCTTTGGTTTTCTTCCTCTCTTTGGTCTCAGGTACACATTCGAAGTCTTCCAGAAACTCTCCCTGGAGCTGGATTGTACAAGGCTGTCTCCAAAAGTGACCAACCTCAAGAATAAGATACTGGTAAGAAAGGTGACCCTTGCAGAGTGAAAGGGAAAAGTCACTGTCAAAAATAACATTGTTTCCTTCAAGTTTTGGTTAAATGTGAGTTTCATTGATCCGGTTACTGTAAGTAGTTGTTTCATCTCAGATTTGTCCAAATAGCCATACTTATTTGAGCGGAGAGGCTTCATGGTTTTGAATATTGGCACAGAACAGTTTGTTTATAATGTACACCTTGTGTACACTTTACCTTGTGGGGTGAGGCAAGGTCAAGTGTTGGGGCATTTACAATGTTGTGAGACTGTTGTCCATTTCAATTTAAGCACCTGACATTGGTTTTCTTCCTCTTTTTGGTCTCAGGTACACATTCGAAGTCTTCCAGAAACTCTTCCTGGAGCTGGATTGGACAAGGCTGTCTCCAAAAGTTACCAACCTCAAGAATAAGCTACTGGCTTAAGAAAGGTGACCCTTGCAGAGTGAAAGGGAAAAGTCACTGTCAAAAATAACATTGTTTCCTTCAAGTTTTGGTTAAATGTGAGTTTCAGTGATCCGGTTACTGTAATTAGTTGTTTCATCTCAGATTTGTCCAAATAGCCATACTCATTTGAGCGGAGAGGCTTCATGGTTTCGAATATTGGCACAGAACAGTTCATTTATAATGTACACCTTGTGTACACTTTACCTTGTGGGGTGAGGCAAGGTCAAGTGTTGGGGCATTTACAATGTTGTGAGACTGTTGTCCATTTCATTTTAAGCACCTGACATTGGTTTTCTTCCTCTCTTTGGTCTCAGGTACACATTCGAAGTCTTCCAGAAACTCTTCATGGAGCTGGATTGGACAAGGCTGTCTCCAAAAGTTATCAACCTCAAGAATAAGCTTGTGAGGGACCAAACAGCTTAGACATGAGGAGTCATAGGTAGAGTGCTCAAAGGAAGGTTTATTTTTCCCAAAAATATAAATACAGGGAACAAAAACCACAAAAAGTGCAACAATAACAAATAAACAAAAAAGCTGTTCTTGGGCCCAGCAGAACTCAGGTCAACTTAAACAGAACAAACTAAAAATACCTAACACAACTGAACCAAACAAAACTGACCTACAGACTGAGACAAGAGGGAGGTATTTATACTGGTTGACCAAACCAATACAGACACATGGGGAAAGACAAATCAATAATAAATTACATTAACCTTAATAATCTAAACAGTTAGTTTGAAGAACACTATGTATTTATGTAGGAGACAATAACGGAGTCAAGCTAAAACATACATAAATCATAGTAGAACATCATTGTCTAATTAAATCCCCGCCCCCCCCCCCCCCTCTTCTCATGGAGTTGGTATCTCCCGGCAAGCCTCTCCTGGTATTTAAATCCAGCCTCTTCCAATTACTGGTTCTTTGCCAGTTTCCACCAGGAAGAGCAGAGCACCGCCCGGAACACCAAACAAACATGTAAGACAAAGAAACAGCATGAGCAAACAATTATGATAAACAATGTAAACTAAGTGTGCACTAACTTAGGACCTTGTAATATATCATAATGCAAATAAAGATGAAAGTATGGTATATGAAACAATAATAATGTGTGGTGTCATTATTTTATTTGTGTATGGGTATTATGGATGTTAAACAATGCATAAGGACAAAATGAGAAGATAGGGAGTGTAGTGAGGGAGTGTAGTGGTTACCGACATTAGTGCTGATGTGCGGTAAATGGTGTGGCCGTCACAAAGCTACTGGCTTAAAAAAGGTCAAGGGTGGGGGTGAGGGGAGGCAAGGTCAAGTGGGGGGTGTGGGGTTATGTTGTGCTTAATTTTTATGTTTAAACTTGCAATAAACTTGCAATAAAACGTTTTGATTTTGCATAAATACATGTTTACCTGGTATTCTTTTTAATATGCATGGTAATCTGTTGACCCAATTCAAGTAAACCAAGCACCGCAAGAAGACATGATATTGGGTATAGAAATGAAGAAATTATGGGAACAGTGACATTCAGTGTTATTGAAGTCCTATAATGCCAATTAAAACACATTTGCATTATTCATTAGAGCAGGTAAATAAGAATTGCCATGTGTTGTAAATAATGTGTATACACAGTACATTTCGCAGAGTACATTTTACTCAAACTGAGTACATTTTACTCAGTTTGAGTAAAATGTACTCAGTTTGAGTAAAATTTACTCTGCGAAATTTACTGTGTAGTGTTTACTTAAAAAAATTAAGTTAACCAAGGGAAACTTCATATAATTGAATAGATTTACTTAAAAAAATTAAGGCAACAAAGGGACACGTCATATAATTGAATAGATTTTAATCACATAAGTTTGATTGATTGAATAAGTGAACTAAATTTAAACCAAAAACGTAGGTGCATGTTATTAATAATAATAGTTAAAATGTGTTGGATTTAGTAATAACATGCCAAATCATGAGTTAATATAGCCCAATTCTTTTTTGCAAGTACAACTCAATTTCACAAGGGAAATTGATTTAAATTTACTTAAAATGTTGGGCTATATTAACTCATTGTAACTGAGGGGTACAATTCCCTGACTGTATTACTAGATATGATACTTACTACCACTACCTTTGTACTTAATATTCGGCCACCCAGTACACGGCATAAATATATTATCATGAACACTCTCACGTAGATGAAACGGATCCAACACAAATGTACGAATTAGAAACAAGTCTTTATTTCCCTACACAGCGATGGAGTGTAGAATAAGCACTTAATCACTTAATTACATTTATGAATTGAAATAGTATGCACTTTTATGGCAAGGAGTATTCGTCGGTATATCAATAGATAATGTCCAATCTCTGAAGGCGCAGGTGGTAAATATACGACCTGGAATAGTTAAGGAATAACAGCAATGATACTTTAATGATTATAGGCTGGATACACTAGAGGGGGTTAATCCGGTCGATTGTAAGCCGACAGGAGTAGGAGGGGGGGGGGGGGGGTAGAATCTAGCTGCCTCGTCCGGCCAAGGGTATCCCAGGAGAACCCACCGCAGTGCCGCTCAATGCGCCGGCGATCCTTGGACCACAGATGAAAGCAGGTGGACTCTTTGTGGGCCGGCTCTCTCCGGTCCACGGGGGAGAGATGTGGAGAGACCTCGTCTTGCAGAGCGTCTCCTCACCTTGTGTCCTCTCCAGGGGGGGGGGTTCCAACACACGGTAGTGTCGGGGGTCTTTATCCATAGAATAATCAAAGTATCCAAAGCATAATCCGTGCCTGGGAAGGCGGGCTGTCGTCGGTAGAATAATCCGGTATACAGGTCCACTCGCTCGTCGGCTCTGGGGCTCCTCGGGTGCAGCTTCACATAGGGTCAACCACCCTGGGTAAGCAGCCAGTTCTCTGCCCGAAACGATGGGGTACTGACTACGGTAGTATTCTCACCGCACGAAGCACTATATATTAACAGACTATTATTAGCTTAATAGACTACGTCCAACTCGACGATATAGTGCCAAATATGACTATTCAAATATTAATATACACGATGTCTCAATACCGATGGTAGGCGAACTTGGCCTTACTCCCACACGTGGCATCACGGGGAGGCTTTACGTCTGTGACTCTATTGGAGGGTAAGAAACTGGACTGAAAAGAAAGTCCTACTTTAGTAGCGCAGTATATATACGCACTATGAACAAATAGTCCCATTAGTGGTGCGGTAGCCAAATTCCTACGCGGAACTAGGACTTGTTCGTACATGTCGAGCGGTACGTTTGAACTGGGTCTGAGGGGTATGGCAGCCTGGCACCAAGGTCTCGACCAATAGTAGAATGGAGACTATTATGGGATGTTCAGTAGGCTAGAATGGATATTCAATGCATATTGTACAAGGAATATACAAGGGATATCAGGGAATATTAGAGAATATACAAATACAATTAAATATATATATATAAATAAATATATATATTCGGTTTAATCTGGCCCTTCACAACAGCCACCCCCTGAATAGGTCCCAGACCTAATCAGTTAAACGGAGACAGATTAATCGCGTTGTCTATTTACACATAAGGGTTTGCTGTAGGGGTCAGTCAACTTCACAAAGTCATAGGGTTGTAGGGTCATGGTCATCATCGATTGTGTCTGGGAGTCGAGGCAGTTCTATGAGCCTTGCCACGGGACGGGTGTAAGTGCGACCCTGGACGAGCACTTCAGCTGCTCGGACCTTGCCGTCGGCACCGGTGATCACTTTGCTTACGCGGCCGGCCGGCCACATAGCTCTGGGCAGTGATTGATCAATAATCATGACGACTGTTCCTTCTGTCAAATTGTCTCTCTCCTTTACCCACTTCTGGCGGGTCTGTAGAGACGGTAGGTAGTGCAGTAGGAAACTGTTCCAAAACTTGTCGGCTAATACTTGGCTGTACCTCCACATTCGTCGGCCGTTCGCTTCTTCAGGCCGGTACATTGTCTGGGGTAATGTGGGATCTAGCCGCCCCATCAGGAGTGTGTTGGGGGTTCTGCGTAGGCGACCACCCACTCTGATGAGGGTATGAGCGTCGCTCTCGGGGGCCAGGTGAATTAATCTGCTGTCGGATGGGACGGGCTTTCCTCCCTGTAGACAGGCCAATTCATCGGGGAACGAGTCTCTCTGGGCTCGCTGCAGTAGAAGCAATTCTGCTTCCTCGTAGTTAGCTGCTGACATATCAGCGGGGGACTTGCACTCCGGGTGGTACCGCAGGAATGTTCTTTGTTGTGCACTCTCTATGGACGTGCAATCGTTTATGTTAGGGTCGGTGGAGGCTACGGTGCTCAATCCACAGAACACAGACTTCTTAATTTCCACCTCCTCTGGACTTGCTGCCCTCGGGATAGGCATGGGCCACTGTCCTTCCGGGAGTCTTAGGAATGCGGGGCCGTCACTGTAGACATTGCGACGGGTGAGGTCATCCAGGGGCATCCCCCGGGTGATGACGTCAGCTGGGTTCTGTTTTGTATCAACGTAGCGCCACTCTGTTTCTCCGGTTAACTCTTCGGTTAAGTCTTGAATCTCGGTGACTCTGACTCCCACGAAGACTTTGTACTTGCATGAGTCCGATTTGATCCAGGCGAGTACCGTCGTGGAATCTGACCACAGGATTGTTCTAGACACCGGTATGGTGAGCTCACGTTGGATGAGCGTGGCTAGGTGCGCTCCGGCTAGGGCTGCGCAGAGCTCTAGACGTGGGATAGGTTGTTGCTTGCGTGGGGCTATTCTCGAGCGGGCGAGGACAAATGCTGTGTAGATCTCTCCCCCTTGGTCTTGGGCCCGCAAGTAGGCTACTGATCCGTATGCGACCTCTGAGGCGTCACTGAAGACGTGTAATTCCATTTTACATGTCTCTGGCCTCACCGTGGGTGGGAAGTAGCTTCGGCGCATATTAACGCCTGGGAGTGAGTGGAGCTCCATCTCCCACTCTCTCCAGGTGGATGCAAGGTGTGCGGGAATGGGGTCGTCCCAGCCCTGGTCCTTGTCCCACAATGCTCGTACAATCATTTTTGCCCTGGTGGTGTACGGTAGAATACATCCTAGCGGGTCATATTGTCGGGCGAGTGTTGTGTACAAACTCCGTCTGGTGGTCGGCGCCGCCGCCGGCCTTCCCTGCTCCGTAGTCAGGGGCTTGTGTCTGTAGTGAAGCGAATCTGTTTTGAATCGCCACACCAATCCCAGGGTCATCTCCTGGGCTTCTCCCGGGATTGTAGCCATCCAGGTCTCGCTGCTGGCTGCCTTGTCCTCGGAGGAGAGGCTGCGCAGTACTTGCGGATCGCTGCTGGCCCACTGCCTGAGATCAAAGCCGCCTTTGATCAATGAGGCGCGGAGTTTAATCAGGAGAGCCTCGGCTTCTTCCTGGGTTGAAAGGCTTTGTAGACAGTTGTCTACGTAGAAGCTGTTCTTTACGCTGTGTCGGACCTCTTCGTCCGCTGCTGGGTCCTCTGCTACATGTTTCTGTAGTGCAAATGTCGCACAGCAGGGGCTGCACGTCGTTCCGAAGGGGAGGACTTCCCATTGGTAGATGGCTGGGTGCTCATCTCCTGGCTTCTCTCTCCATAGGAACCGTAACAGGGGCTTGTCCGCCTCTACTAATCTCACCTGCAGGAACATTCCTTTAATGTCCCCGCTGATGGCCACCTTTTCCTGGCGGAAGCGGAGTAGAACGCCGAGTAGGGAGGGGCCGAGTGTGGGACCGGGCAGTAACTTTTTATTCAGATTTTGGGATCCGATCTGGTAGCTGCAGTTAAATACTATGCGGTCTTTACCGTTGTGATGGACCTTGTGGTGGGGCACGTACCACGATTCAGTGGTCTGGTCAGCCTCTTTAATGTCCATCTTTGTGACGTGTCCCGCTGTGATGAGCTTCTCAATCTCAGCGCGGTATACACTCTCTTGGACGGGGTTCTTGGCTAAGCGCCGCTCCGTGTTCAGCAGGTACCGTTCTATGGCGTCTGTCTTGGCGTGGAAAGTAGGCATTCCTTCTCGCCGCAGGAGTGGCGTGGCGTATCTCAACACGCCGTTGACCGGGACTCTCTTGGTCCCTGTCTCGAGGAGGTGAATGGCGTAAATGTCATCTTTAGAGCGAATGTCTTTCTTTCCATTCTTAAAGGGCATTTGTTCCAAGCTCCATAGCCGCTCTACGTGTTGCAGGAGTGCGGTTTCTCCCTCTGTGACTCGGGAGTGGAGACATCTAGTGGCTGTACTTCGGTTGAGAGATTTGGCGAGCGGGCCTTGGAGAGTCCATCCCAAACGGGTCTCGACTGCTGCAGGACAGCCTCGGGGTCCGGTATGAACCCGGTCTATCGGGACAATGAGGTCTGCATGGTCGGAGCCTATCAACAGGGTCGGCATAGCATTGTCTATGAGCGGGATCGGTAACTTGCGCAGATGTGCATATTTCTCCATCAGCTTGGCGACGGGGTATGTGTACCGCGACAGTCCTATTTCTTGGCTGGTGAAAGCGTCTGCAATCTGGTACCGTCGCTCAGGCTGGCCGCTTGCTGCGATAGAGAATGAGACATTCTCGCCCTTTATCGTCTTCAAATCTCGTCTTATTGTCCGAATTGTCATTTGGGTTTCGCTTCCCCGCAGCCCTAGCTGGGCCGCAGCGGAGGCGAGCAGCAGGGTCTTCTCTGACCCGTCATCGAGGACGGCGTAAGTGTCCAGGACTTTATTCTGGTAGCTTAGTGTCACACGCACTACTTTTAGGAGTACTCGGGCTCCACTGCTGCTGGCGGGATCGATGTACATGACGCTCGCTTTGCGGCTGGATGGTGCAGGTGAAGGGCGCCGTCTGTTACTGTCGTGAAGTATGTCCAGATGGGCTCCATCGCACTTGGTGCACCTTTTCTTTAAGCGGCATTCGGCTGCCATGTGTGAGCGCGCACAGCGAAAACAGCGCTTGTTGGACTTTATCCATTGACCTGCTTCCTCCGCGTTCAGCTTGGGGAAGGAGTCACATTGCGCTAGCCAGTGTTCTTTCTCACAGTAGGGGCACACTATCTTCCACTTCTCCGTTCTGGAGGGGGTACTGTGGCTCCTGCTGCTCGGTACTGACTCCGATTGGTGCATCACAGTCACCGATCTTCTTCCATCATTTAGTCGTCTGGTTCCTTCTCTGGAGCCAGGGGTGCTCCGTCCGAATGTATCTAGCCGTAGGCTGCTGACTTCTCTCGCCAGGAAGTCTGCTAGATCGAGGAGGTTCGGTTCGGGGCCATTCGGGTCTCTGTGGTCCCTCTGCCGCCTAAAGCGCTCCTGACGAGCGGGCGGCAGCTTCTCCAGGATCCTTTCCACATTTGAGTTGGCGTAAAGTTCATACTTCCCCTTCTCTCTTTGCGCTCCCAACATCCCTACCAGGGACTGCACTCTGATGGACAGGTCGTCCAGTGCTCGATTGTCTATTGCTGGGGGTAAGCGGTCGATGTGTCGGATCTCCTGGATCACGTAATCCCATATGCGCCCATACCTCTGGTCCAATGCTACCAGCGCTGCTGTGTATGGGGTGGTGGAAGTCGCGTAGGCGAGCGCTATATTATGTGCGCGGGGCACCTTTAAGTGCTGCAGTAGGATGGCGTATTTGTGGCGTTCATCCAATACATCCACCAACATGGTCTCCAGACACATGCGGAGTTCTGTATACTGGGCCCGGTTCTCTTGGGTGAAGTCGGGTACCATAGGCGTGCCAATGTATGACGCTGACTGTGGATACATCGGCGAGCGTTGGGGGAGAGGCCTCCTAGGCGAGTCTCCTCCCGCTCCTTGGTATGGGCTGGTACCGGCAGTGTACCATGGCCCGCTTGTCCAGGTGCTGTTCCTCGGTGTGGGTCGTGCGTCGTGCTCACCCGTGTATAGAGTCGGGGGTCTGTAGCGCAGCTCCGCGGGAGTATAGCCTGGGCTGTACCGGACCTCCTGGTCCGGTAGAGTACTGTGCTGTCTTCGGGCGTGGTTCTCCTCCTCTTCCTCTTCGTCTTCAGTTAGGTCATCCAGTGCTTGTAGTCTCTGGTTTAGCCTCTCCACAGGATATGCTGCTCCTTCCCGGTTGCTAGGTCTCGCTTGGACCGGTGGGGGGAGGTGGTCTGTGGGGGGTATAGACCTCGTCTGTTGGTCAAGTTCAGGGTTGTTTACTCGGCTAGGGGATGCCGCCCTGGAGGTGTGTCTAGACGAGTTCCTGGAGCCTCTGGCGGAGGGAGAGGGTGTTGTCCGTCTGATCAGCTGTTCTATTAGTTGCGCTTGCTGTCTGTCGCGCTCTGCGTCCCGTAGAGCACCAGCAGCTGCTCGCTGGCTGTCTGCTCGGTCTCGGGCCACATTCTCTTCCATCTGAATGCGTCTTATTTCCAGGCGTATGTGCTCTTCTTCGCTCCGTTGCTGTATCTGCAATCGATCGCGTTCACCCTGGAGTCTATCGCGTTCAGTAGAGGCTTTCAGGCTGACGAGGAATGCCTGCTGTAGGGTCCTCTCTGCCTCGCTGGGAGAAGGCGGTTGTATAGGGGAGCCTTCCCTCGGGGTACTCCTTGCGGAGCCTTGGAGCTCTATCTCCACGGTGCTCTCCCCGTCTTCTTCCGTGCCGAGTTCTCTCTTGGTAGCGTTGTATTCCTCCCGGGACTCATCGGGGACTACTTCTTCAGTACTGGCGGGGTGTGAAGTCATGTCTGGTTCCCACTGGTCCCCACCGTGAACTTGGTCAGTTACATTAGAGCCCGTAGGGGCCTCTATGGTCGGGGTAGTCTGGGCGTTGGGGTTAGACATACTTTTACTTTATAGTTTTACCGCGTTTACTGTTAGTAGAAGACTAGGTTGTTGACTGACAGCGTAAGCCTCTAAGTACTGAGGGAGCCGTCGTTCGCGCTGCGGGCGTTGGTTAGGAGGATCGTTTCGTGGAGTGTTCATAATAGGCCATTTCAATATTAATAACACTATATTAATATTACACTAATTACCATCCGGCTCGAAGGACCAATTGTAACTGAGGGGTACAATTCCCTGACTGTATTACTAGATATGATACTTACTACCACTACCTTTGTACTTAATATTCGGCCACCCAGTACACGGCATAAATATATTATCATGAACACTCTCACGTAGATGAAACGGATCCAACACAAATGTACGAATTAGAAACAAGTCTTTATTTTCCTACACAGCGATGGAGTGTAGAATAAGCACTTAATCACTTAATTACATTTATAAATTGAAATAGTATGCACTTTTATGGCAAGGAGTATTCGTCGGTATATCAATAGATAATGTCCAATCTCTGAAGGCGCAGGTGGTAAATATACGACCTGGAATAGTTAAGGAATAACAGCAATGATACTTTAATGATTATAGGCTGGATACACTAGAGGGGGTTAATCCGGTCGATTGTAAGCCGACAGGAGTAGGAGGGGGGGGGGGGGTAGAATCCAGCTGCCTCGTCCGGCCAAGGGTATCCCAGGAGAACCCACCGCAGTGCCGCTCAATGCGCCGGCGATCCTTGGACCACAGATGAAAGCAGGTGGACTCTTTGTGGGCCGGCTCTCTCCGGTCCACGGGGGAGAGATGTGGAGAGACCTCGTCTTGCAGAGCGTCTCCTCACCTTGTGTCCTCTCCAGGGGGGGGGGTTCCAACACACGGTAGTGTCGGGGGTCTTTATCCATAGAATAATCAAAGTATCCAAAGCATAATCCGTGCCTGGGAAGGCGGGCTGTCGTCGGTAGAATAATCCGGTATACAGGTCCACTCGCTCGTCGGCTCTGGGGCTCCTCGGGTGCAGCTTCACATAGGGTCAACCACCCTGGGTAAGCAGCCAGTTCTCTGCCCGAAACGATGGGGTACTGACTACGGTAGTATTCTCACCGCACGAAGCACTATATATTAACAGACTATTATTAGCTTAATAGACTACGTCCAACTCGACGATATAGTGCCAAATATGACTATTCAAATATTAATATACACGATGTCTCAATACCGATGGTAGGCGAACTTGGCCTTACTCCCACACGTGGCATCGCGGGGAGGCTTTACGTCTGTGACTCTATTGGAGGGTAAGAAACTGGACTGAAAAGAAAGTCCTACTTTAGTAGCGCAGTATATATACGCACTATGAACAAATAGTCCCATTAGTGGTGCGGTAGCCAAATTCCTACGCGGAACTAGGACTTGTTCGTACATGTCGAGCGGTACGTTTGAACTGGGTCTGAGGGGTATGGCAGCCTGGCACCAAGGTCTCGACCAATAGTAGAATGGAGACTATTATGGGATGTTCAGTAGGCTAGAATGGATATTCAATGCATATTGTACAAGGAATATACAAGGGATATCAGGGAATATTAGAGAATATACAAATACAATTAAATATATATATATAAATAAATATATATATATTCGGTTTAATCTGGCCCTTCACAACACTCATGATTTGGCATGTTATTACTAAATCCAACACATTTTAACTGTTATTATTATTAACATGCACTTAAGTTTTTGGTTTAAATTTAGTTCACTTATTCAATAAATTTTAATCAAATTTATGTGATTAAAATCTATTCAATTATATGACGTGTCCCTTTGTTGCCTTAATTGTTTTAAGTAAACAATAGTCACATTATTTACAGTGTGTGTGTGTGTGTGTGAGAGAGACACTGCTCAATTGTGCCATGCAGTAAAACAGTTTCTGTCTATAATGAGACAGAGGGCGACATCGCAGCTCTTCATGCTCATTGATACCATGTAGACCCTGTGTATCAACACGAATAAACATGTTGCACTAAACATTGCAATGGGGAATATTCTATTCTGTATATATTGCGTACAAAGTCTGCAAACCTAGTAATAATAAAAAAGAAATAAACATCCATAATAAGTCTCTCACCTGTCTGGGTCATTTCTTGACCTGGACCGGGCTTGGTCATGCCCTGCCCCCCTAGATGTCCCAGGCAAATCATTGCTGTAGACAATGACATGTAAAAATACATTATTTTCAACTTTTATGAACAGTTATAACTAAACAAAAGCACTAATAATAATAATAATAATAATAATAATAATAATAATAATAATAATAATAATAATAATAATAATTAATAATAATAATAATAATAATAATAATAATAATAATAATAATAATAATAATAATAATAATAATAATAATAATAATAATAATAATAATAATAATAATAATAATAATAATAATAATAATAATAATAATAATAATAATAATTAATAATAATAATAATAATAATAATAATAATAATAATAATAATAATAATAATAATAATAATAATAATAATAATAATAATAATAATAATAATAATAATAATAATAATAATAATAATAATAATAATAATAATAATAATAATAATAATAATAATAATAATAATAATAATAATAATAATAATAATAATAATAATAATAATAATAATAATAATAATAATAATAATAATAATAATAATAATAATAATAATAAGTCTCTCACCTGTCTTGGTTAGCCCTCCTTCCATGTCTCACCTGCACTGAACTGGTTGAAGGCAGGTTTTCTGCTCCTTGCTCCTCACTGTAGAAAACAATAAAAATCACATTATTTTCAACATTCAACAAGGAATCTCTTATCTTATACAGCACACAGCACAGCACATATACACATATTTACAATCCAAAGAGTGTTCTTTGCAAACCCAACAAGTACAGTAAGAGTGTGACTGACTAAACATAAGCAATAAATCTCCAAAATAAGTGTCTTTACCCCTCGTTGTTGTCATCTACAAAAGATGACATCTGAATCATCTGAAGATTCTACTACTACTACTACTACTACTACTACTACTACTACTACTACTACTACTACTACTACTACTACTACTACTACTACTACTACTGCTACTATTACTGCTACTACTACTGTTGTGAAGGGCCAGATTAAACCGAATATATATATTTATTTATATATATATATTTAATTGTATTTGTATATTCTCTAATATTCCCTGATATCCCTTGTATATTCCTTGTACAATATGCATTGAATATCCATTCTAGCCTACTGAACATCCCATAATAGTCTCCATTCTACTATTGGTCGAGACCTTGGTGCCAGGCTGCCATACCCCCCAGACCCAGTTCAAACGTACCGCTCAACATGTACGAACAAGTCCTAGTTCCGCGTAGGAATCTGGCTACCGCACCACTAATGGTACTATTTGTTCATAGTGCGTATATATACTGCGCTACTAAAGTAGGACTTCCTTTTAGTCCAGTTTCTTACCCTCCAATAGAGTGACAGACGTAAAGCCTCCCCGCGACGCCACGTGTGGGAGTAAGGCCAAGTTCGGCCTACCATCGGTATTGAGACATCGTGTATATTAATATTTGAATAGTCATATTTGGCACTATATCGTCGAGTTGGACGTAGTCTATTAAGCTAATAATAGGCTATTCATATGTAGTGCTTCGTGCGGTGAGAATACTATCGTAGTCAGTACCCCCATCGTTTCGGGTAGAACTGGCTGCTTATCCAGGGTGGCCGACCCCATGTGAGGCTGCACCCGAGGAGCCCCAGAGCCGACGAGCGAGTGGACCTGCATACCGGATTATTCTACCGACGACAGCCCGCCTTCCCAGGCACGGATTATGCTTTGTATACAGTGATTATTCTATGGATAAAGACCAACACTGCCGTGTGTTGGAAACCCCCCCCCCGGAGAGGACGACAGGTGAGGAGACGCTCTACACGACGAGGTCGCTTCACGTCTCTCCATCGTGGACCGGAGGAAGCCGGCCCACAGAGAGTCCAACTGCTTTCATCTGTGGATCGAGGATCGCTGAGGCACCGAGCCGCACAACCGTGGGTTCTCCCAGGATACCCTCGGCCAGACGGATACAGCCAGACTCTACCCCCCCCCCCCTTCTCCAGTTGTCTTACAAGCGACCGGAATTCCCCCCTAGTGTATCCAGTTCTATAATCATTAAAGTATCATTGCTATTATTCCTTAAATATTCCAGGTTGTATATTTACCGCCTGCGCCACCAGAGATTGGACGTTCTCTATTGATATACCAACAAATACTCATTTGCCATAAAAGTGCATCCTATTTCAAATCATAAATGTAATTAAGTGATTGCTCTACATACCTTTTGCTATGTATTAATTATTATTAAACGCAGACTTTCGACTTGGTACATTTGTGTTGGATCGTTTCATCTACGTGGGAGTGTTTACCATAATTATTTATGCCTAGTACTGGGTGGCCAGAGTCTAAAGTACAAGAGGTAGTGGTAGTAAGTATCATATCTAACAATACAGTCAGGGAATTGTACCCCTCAGTTACAACTACTGTTATAAGTCGAACTACTAAAGCAAAAGTTTTGCTGGCTGGAAAAACATGTGTTGTGCAGAAATGATCTTCTGAACAACGTATCGCTCACTTACACTCTTAATAATAATAATAATAATAATACTTCGTTTTATATAGCGTCTTTCAGAGGACCCAAGGGGTCTTTACATAAGGGGGGGGGGGGGGAGGGGAGGTAACAAATTAACAAACATAGTGGACAGACACAACATATACATATAGAGTGAGAAAGTTAGGGGTTGAAGGCCAGGTTGAAGAGGTGGGTATTGAGCAGTTTTTTAAATGAGTCCAGAGTTGGGGCGGTGCGGAGTTCTGCGGGGAGGGAGTTCCAGAGGGTGGGAGCTGCCACACTGAAAGCTCTGTCCCCGAACGTCCATAGTCTGGTTCGGGGGATGGAGAGCTGACCAGTGTCCGTGGATCGCAGGGACCGTGACTGAATGTAGGGGTGGAGGAGGTCAGTGAGGTACTGAGGTGCCAGGGCGTGAAGGGATTTGTAGGTGAGCAGGAGGGTTTTGTAGGTGATGCGGGATTTGATTTGAGCCAGTGGAGGTGGATGAGGATGGGGGTGATGTGCTGCCAGGGTTTGGTGCGGGTTAGAACCCTGGCAGCTGAATTTTGAACATACTGGAGCCTGTCCAGGGTTTTGCTTGGGACCCCGGACAGGACCCCGTTGCAGTAGTCCAGGCGGGAGGTGACGAAGGCGTGGATGAGGGTCTCAGCTGTGGTGTCGGAAAGTGATGGTCGGAGTCTGGAAATGTTTCGGAGGTGAAAGAAGGCGGATTTGGTGAGGGAATTGACATGGGATTGATAGGAAAGGGTGGAGTCCAGGATAACGCCCAGGTTGCGGACCTTAGGGGATGGGGAGATGGAGCAGCCGTCAATGTTGAGGATGAGATCCCCAGTCAACTTCCGCCTCCTTCGGCACTTCCTCCCAGTGTTTTCCGTTTGATTCTAGCACAAGAAATGGCCAAGATATTGATACAAATGCAACGCCTGTAAAATTTAATCTGGCACATTTTGCGCATGCGTAAATGTTTATTTTGCATCGAATTGAAATGATCCTGGTTCAGTTATTTATTGTTTTATCAACACCAAATAAAAAGTAGCGTGTAGTTTCAAGGCCACGTCATAATGCCACGTCGAGAAAAAAATTACGGAAATGGACTACATTTCCCAGGCAGACCACGTCAAACAACGACGTCATTCTATCGCGCCCGCGATATCAGAGTTGCCGAAGATTAATGTCTGAAGGAGTCGACTGAAGGCTTCTTGTCCTCTGCAAAAGCCTGCAATTGGTCCACTGATGGATACATCTTGATATTTGTCTAGTCCAGCGGTTCTCAACAGGGGTGCCGCAGAGAGCTGCCAGGGGTGCCTTGAGATTTATAAAAAAAAATTAAAAATTAATTTAATTCTTTTTGGATTACAGAAAATTATCACTAAAGTGCTATCTGTTGCAGCTGCACTGTTTTCCATGAAAATACCATATTTGGATAAGTTTGACCATTTCTCAAAATCTGAAAATCATTATTTAATAAAACACAGAAAAGGATCACCAAGTTACTCTGGATAAAAAAAAACGTTACAGACAACATTGAGACAAAGCTTCCTGACACATCTCCATCCAAACTCTTGGAAGAACTCATTGAAATCTCATCTGATACCACCTGGAGAGCTAGTTTCAGAGTGTGGTGCTGAGTACCAAGTATCTCATGATGCAGCAGTTAAGGTGTTGATACCAGTCAGCACCACATATCTGTGAAACTGGCTTTTCATCCATGACAGCTCTGAAAACAAAATATAGGGCCAAGTTGAGCCTTGAGGATGACATGCGTGTTGCCTTGTCAAAGATCTCCCCACGTATTGACTGTATTATTAGTCAGCAGCAGCAGACCTCGCATTGAGCTAGAAATGTCCACTGAGTGAACAAGTGCTTATTTTCTGTATTTATTAATATTTTTTGAGAAATGGTAACTTGGTGATCCTTTTCTGTATTTAAAAAAAATACATGATTTTCAGTTTTTGAGAAATGGTCAAACTTATCCAAATATGCTATTTTTATGGAGAACAGTGCAGCTGCAACAGATAGCACTTTAGTGATCCTTTTCTGTATATAAAAAAATATACAAGATTTTCAGTTTTTGAGAAATGGTCACACTTATGCAAATGTGCTATTTTTATGGAAAAGTGTCCAGCTGCAACAGATAGCACTTTAGTGATAATTTTCTGTAATTTTATTTAAAGAAATATGCTATTTGATTTACTACTACAAGCAGTGCGCTGCTGGCGGGACAAAACCTCATAACTCCAAAAACCCAACTTTTCAGCAGATGAAAAAAACGAACACAGATTTGAGGGCGAATAGAGTTACGAGGTTTAGACAGATGATTGGTTTAATGCTTTCCCATTGTGTAGACTTTGTAAAACCACACACACATGGAGGATGATCTACTGAGTTGATAAAAAAAAAATATGGAGTTAGGAGGTTTTGTCCCGCCAGCAGCGAGTGTAATGTCAACAGTACTAAGCCATTTAGACCTGAAACACCTGTTAATAATGCATTATATAGCCTGCATATACACACAAATGTGTTTCCCGGTTTCTTAAATAAACATTATTTTGAAAGCAAGCACTTTTGTCATCATTGTAGCAAAAAAGACAGGACCGGAAAAGTCTTTATCGTATGTAGGGGTGCCCTGGAATATTTGATTGAACACAGGGGTGCCTTGGCAGCAGAAAGGTTGAGAACCCCTGGTCTAGTCTAGTGTGTTCATTAGATCGGTGAAATCCTCTTTCAGTGCCTCTGGTGCAGTCAGAGCTTGGTAAAGCTGCATTCTCCCACTATGCTCCCTTTTTATGGAATACGCTGCAAGTAAAACTTTGTCTAGAGGCACTTCCTACTGTGAATGGTTTTAAAGGTATGCTACGGATTAGCCCTTTATGAAACATGTAACTGTTTTACCTGATGCTATTGCTGATCTGATTATGCTCCTTGCCACTGCACAAATGGCCTTCTGTATTTATATTTGAATTGTATGTTTTTTGTTTAATGCCCTGTTTTATGTTGAAACTTGTTGTGTGCCATGTTGGTCAGGACTCCCTGGAAGAAGAGATCTTGTATCTCAATGGGACATTCCTGGATAAATAAAGGATAAATAAAAAAAAAATAAGTGCCTCTGGTATGCGTGCCATTAGCGTTAGCCACGCTTCTAGGCCTCTTTTCTTTTGGAAAGAACGATAAAAAATAAATAAAAATAAAAATTATATATATATATATTTTTTTATATTCGACTAAGAGGTTGGCCAGTCGACTACGGCTCCTTTCGACCGATTAGTCGACTAATAGGGGTCAGTCCTAATTCCACTATACAGTAGCTATATTCGCAGTGATATTCTTATTTATTTAGTTTGCAGTGTGTGTGTAATGCTCACGATTCATCTGGGCGGAGTTTTCGAGTAGCCTGGACCGAGGGCTCTACCCGATCGCATTGAATCGCTTAATATATTATAATTAGTGCTGTCAATAGATTTAAAAAAATTAACTAATTAATCTCACAATTTTCTGTAATTAATCTAGATTAAAAATAGCATTTTGCTACTTAAGACCGAAGCTTGTAACAGATATTTACTTGAGTAAAATCATGGAATTAATGTAAAATCAACACAAAGAAAGTATATTTAGATTCAAAGACTATTTTAATAGCTTTCTTTGAATACAGTTTATCTCATGTGAAATACAAATGTTCAACAAAACCATCAACATTGACTCAGCTTGACCTCTTTCTTATATCCATGGCGCTAAGATTGAAGATTTTTCACTCCATAGATTAATCTAGATTAATTTATTTTAATGCTTTAATACATTTTAATTAATCTCCAGAGTTAGAGCATTAATCTTGACAGCCCTAATTATAATATAATAAACCGATTCATTATGCTGGGTGTTGTTACGTTTTGGTTACTGACTACGGTAAGGAACCACCTACCATTTCGGTCACCTGTCATCCGACTACTGTCACTTGTTTTCCCTGTCATTTAGTGCTGTCACTTAGGGGTTGGTTTCTGATTGGCTGTCACGGGTGTGTGTGTGGAATGTTGGTATTTGGTGTCTATTTAACATTCCTTCCTTCTGCTTGTTATTCATCAGGTCTTCACTATAGGCGTTCGGAGATAACGCGGCCAGTTCCAGTTCTGGACCACCACTAAGCTCCATTATCTTATTCTCTCGTTCCTTTGCCCTCGGCATAGTATCCTAGTACTACTCTTTGTGTTCTTTACTATTAAAGTCGAACCTGTTCAAGAGTATACCATCTCTGTCTCTATGATTGCCTACAACAATTGGAACTCAACTACCTCCATCCTGACAGAAGACCTGACCATCAGAGTTCCATGGAGGCGGTCATGGAGATGCTCCGGGCACAGAAGAGTGCACAGGAGCGCATGTAGGGACACCAGCAGATGGTCAGCGCCGAGTTGGTTCGGCTGGGCGGAATCGTCAGCGCGTCGCAGGAGACGGCGCATTCGGCGCTAATCACAGCCTAGCAGGCACAAGTCAAGGTGGCTGGGGTAAGGACGACGGTGGGAGAGACGGCGGCAGGAGAGGCGGCGTTCAACACCGAGGAGAATCAGGGAGCTTTTGGGCACCAGGAGCGGACCCAGGAGCCACGGTTACCCCCACCAGGTCGCTACGCGGGAGCACCGGAGGGATGCAGAGAGTTCATCACCCAGTGCTCACTCGTTTTCCAGCTGCAGCCACGTTCATTTCCCTCTTTCAGATCACAGGTCGCATATATTATCACCCTCCTCACCGGTCGAGCACTCTCCTGGGCTACTGCCGAACTGGAGAGTGGGGCGTCAATCTGCGACAGTGTGGACGACTTTACCGGGGAGTTGAGAAGAGTATTCGATACTTCCTGAGTACTCTCGATCTTCGAGGCCGGTGGGCGGCTTCTCGCCTGCCGGCAGGGCCTCTGCACGGTCTCAGATTACACCATCAAATTCGGGATCGTGGGTCGGGAGGCAGCTTGGCCGGAAATGACCTGTGTGGTCTTGTTCGTCAAGGGACTCTCCGCACGGATGAGGGACGAGCTCGCCGTGCGTGAGATCACTGAGCAGCTGAAAGTGCTCATCAACACCGCCATACGGATGGACAACCGACATCGGGAGAGAGAGGGAGCGTGAAAATACTACCCAGGTACGTGTCCCTTCTCCTCCCGGTGTTGATAATTTCCTGCAGTACACGAGTGGGCCACTGGGTGATGAATACATGCAGCTGGGGGCGCTGTCACTCTCAGACGACGAGCGGCGGCGCTTCATCGAGGAGCGACGTTGCTTCCGGCGCGGCCGCACCGGTCATCGTTTCGGCAGCTGTCAGGACCAGGCTGGCTCAACTCGGCGCCAGTCGGGAAGAGGAGGTGCTCCGCCGGGCCTCGAGAGGGCGCCAGCAGGTGGGCTCATCCCAGCACTACCATCTGACACACGTACATTTCTGGAGGTGGCGGTTAACTGTGGGGGTGACGTTAGGGGAACTAAGGCGCTCATTGAACTCAGGGGCGGCGGGCAATTTCATTCACCTGGGGTTGGTGCGAGAATGGGGAATCCCGGTAGAGGAGTTGGGGGTTCCTATTCCTATCTACGCCCTGGACGGTCAGCCCCTGGGCAGTGGGAGGGTCACTCAGCGCACTGTTCCTATACACATCCAGGTGGCGGGTGGGGGGTGGGAGTGGGTTCAACTATTTGTCATTGTCTCCCCCTATTCCGTTATGGTGTTGGGTCATCCCTGGTTGTCTTCATGTATACGTCATATTAATTGGAGCACGGGCAAGCTTTCAACGGAGGTCGACGTGAAGTCGGTCGTTGGCGAGAGTTTGTCCATTCCCTTGTCTTCCCCCCCTCTTCTCTTTTGTCTCCTCCTTCTCTCTCCAGGATGGTGGGGAGCGTAGCAGATTCTGTTCTACCCTCTAATCCCGATTTGATAGGGGTTCCTGAGATCTATTGGGACCTGGCGGAAATTTTTTGCAAAACACGTGCTAAAGCACTACCGCCTCATAGATCATACGACTGTCCCATTAATCTCCTACCCGGTACCTCCCCGCCTCGCGGGCGAATGTTCTCTCTCTCACGCCCCGAGACCTTGGCCATGAACACCTACATTGAGGAGGCATTGCTTGCGGGGCACATACGTCCTTCCACATCCCCTGCCGGCGCTGGTTTCTTCTTTGTTGATAAAAAAGATGGGGATCCACGTCCGTGCATTGATTACAGGGGATTGAATGATGTTTCCATCAAGAACCGATATCCTTTACCTCTCATGGACACTGCTTTCGAGTGCTTACAGGGGCACAGGTCTTTTCTAAACTTGACTTACGTAATGCATACAATCTGGTCAGGATTAGAGAAGGAGACGAGTGGAAGACTGCATTTAATACGTCTAATGGTCACT
>NC_140166.1:11776533-11815335 GCF_963971535.1 Notolepis coatsorum
GCTAGCAAGATCTCATTTGATTATTCAATCCAGCAGGCAAGTTTAAAGAAATATAATCTGATTGATTGAGGTAATGAGGGACTTAAAATTAGCCTATAGATAACGCATTTAACTTGTCGGCGAGGCGATTGAGCCGTACTGCAATATGTTAATAAAGTTTTAAATCAATTAATCAATCAATGCCGCTAGAGAATCAGGATCTCTGCTATCGATACGTGCTGGCTTTTCAAATGAAGCGGCCGCGCTGGGTCTCAAGTCTGGTTTGAGTTAACGAGACTGAATCCACCTTCGAGGAACAGGAAAATCCCGGCTTCAAACATCGGGTTAACTGAATCTGGATAATGTGACTCTTGATCGACTTAGTTGAACCAGGTACGGGGAATAGGGCCCTGTAGCTCTTAACAAAACACACAAGGATCCAAAAGGATAACATGAGAAAGAGTAAGACCCTTATTTCCGTCATGTCCCAGGGCTGTTAGGCCACAACAGTTTCACAATTAGTGTTGCACTCAATATTTAAATAATGTTGGTAGTCTAAATAAATGTAGACAGACAATGTACGTATTTTAAAAATAGAATGAACAGAGCAGTGTTGTTTTGAAACAGTACAGTTTCTAATTTGTTTGTTTATTTATTTATTTTAAATAACAGTGACACTTTTCCTTTTGATAAGAAATTCAGCCATATTCCTTTCATTGTATTTCAAATACTGCACTTTAATTTCAAGCGGAAAACTAATCTTTCCATTAACACATTCCCGGCCATCCACGTATAAATATGTGATTGGGAGCCAGTGCTTGAAGGCCAATCACGTATATATACGTGTTTAACTCGTTTTTTCTTTTATTCGATTTTAATATCCTATTCTGTCAGGATCCTAGGCCCGGTCATGGTTGGACGGGTCAGGATGGTAACTTTGAGCAGTGCTCTCCACCTGACTTTGGGCAATGCCCTCCATCTGACATTGGCCCTCGGCCTGACATTGGCGCCCTACCACCCTCTAGTGGTCACAAACAATTGGTGCACGCTACAATGACAAGTATCTTGACCACTGTATTAACAGTAATTAATTGTGTAATCAATGTGGTGTCCTGGTGTGTGCTGTCATTGTCTTTCCCTTCCCTGGTGTGATGTCATGCACTGTTTTGGGTTGTTAGGAGTTGCTTTTGTGTTTAGTTGTGTTTAGTTGTTCTTTGCTTATTGTCTAGGTGTTGTTTGTGATTCTGTGTTGGCCAGGTGTTCTTAATTGTTAATTAGTTGGGGTATATAGGGTTCTGTCTGTCCTCCCTTCGGTGTGGCGACATACCTCCAGTTACCCCCTGTTCCTATCCTCGTTGTGTCGCACCGTTCTCCCTCTAGTAAGTCTTAGTGTTTGTTGTTTTGTATTGTGAAGTTTGTTATGTAGTTTCTGTATGTTCCTTGTATTGCACTGGATTCTACAGTAAACACCCTTCTCCAAGCTTCACTCCTCGCCTCTGCCTCCTCCATTCCTTCCCTTTCTGTATTATTGTATTCTACCTACCCCATCGTAACAGAATGTCGCCACCAATAACGAATACAGCAGGAAGGGCAAGCGATACCATTCGGGTCGTCCTGAGCCTGATGGCCGGTGAGACTGACATGAAGCATTACTCACTGACCAAGTGGGGGTTCCTGCTCCGGAAGATCGACCAGGTCGCCATGGAGAATCCGACACTGGAGCCAGCGATGTGGGAGATGGCTGAACATGTTGCTGGCCTCATGGAGAAGCACAAGTCGGAGGCTAGGGTAGCTAGCCTGCCGACTGTTCTCAGGCTTACGGTCAGCCTAGAGCCCCCCACAGCCGTTGAGGCTGTTCTGACGTCTCCAGTTAGCACAGCTCCGCCTGTTAGCTCCGCCACTATAGATGGCCAGATGTCCCCAGTTGGTACAGCTCCACCCGTTAGCTCCACTCATACAGCTAACCAGACGTTCCCAGCTAACATAGCTCCGCCCGTTAGCTTCGTGCCGATAGCTAACCGGCCGTCCCCAGCTAACACAGAACCGCCCGTTAGCTTCGTGCCAATAGCTAACCGGCCGTCCCCAGTTATCACAGCTCCGCCTGTTAACTCCGCCACCATAGATGGCCAGACGTCTCCAGTTGGTACAGCTCTACCCGTTAGCTCCGCTCATACAGCTAACCAGACGTCCACAGCTAACATAGCTCTGCCGGTTAGCTTTGTGTCAAGAGCTAACCAGCCACTCCCAGCTAACCTAGCGCCGCCCGTTAGCTTCGGGTCAATAGCTAACCAGCCGTCCCCAGCTAACATAGCTCCGCCCGTTAGCTTCGTTTCAATAGCTAACTGGCCGTTTCCAGCTAGCACAGTCTCCACTGCCAGACTAGGCTCCAGGTTCAGGGTGAGCCAGTATCTGAGACAGACCAGATGTCTCCAGCTAGCACAGTCTCCACTGCCAGACTAGGCTCCAGGTTCAGGGTGAGCCTAGTACCGGAGACGGACCAGATGTCCCAAGCTAGCCAGGCATTCCCAGCTAGCACAGTTCTCACAGGGAGTCCAGGGCTCACAGTTATCCTAGCCCCCGAGGCTAGTATGGCTAGCAAGGCCTCCACAGCTGGTCCAGCTTCCACGCCAGAGACAGCTAACCAGACGTCCACAGCTAACATAGCTCCGCCGGTTAGCTTTGTGTCAATAGCTAACCAGCCACTCCCAGCTAACCTAGCTCCGCCCGTTAGCTTCGTGTCAATAGCTAACCAGCCGTCCCCAGCTAACATAGCTCCGCCGGTTAGCTTTGTGTCAATAGCTAACCAGCCACTCCCAGCTAACCTAGCTCCGCCCGTTAGCTTCGTGTCAATAGCTAACCAGACGTCCACAGCTAACATAGCTCCGCCGGTTAGCTTTGTGTCAATAGCTAACCAGCCACTCCCAGCTAACCTAGCTCCGCCCGTTAGCTTCATGTCAATAGCTACCCAGCCGTCCCCAGCTAACATAGCTCCGCCCGTTAGCTTCGTTTCAATAGCTAACCGGCCGTTTCCAGCTAGCACAGTCTCCACTGCCAGACTAGGCTCCAGGTTCAGGGTGAGCCTAGTACCGGAGACGGACCAGATGTCCCAAGCTAGCCAGGCATTCCCAGCTAGCACAGTTCTCACAGGGAGTCCAGGGCTCACAGTTATCCTAGCCCCCGAGGCTAGTATGGCTAGCAAGGCCTCCACAGCTGGTCCAGCTTCCACGCCCAGTCCAGCCTCTGCTCTGGGTCCTGGCTCCTCATTCCCGGGTCCTACACCACGCCTCGCCGCCGAGACCGGCCCGGTCTCCACATCCTGGCCGGCCTCTACACCTGGCCCGGCTGCGGGGCCGCCGCCCTGCTCCTCGACGGATCCTGGCTCCCCGTCTGGTCCAGCTCTGCGCCGTGATCAGCGTCCTGGTCCTCGCCGTGGTCCTCGCCGGGGTCTTCGCTGTGGTCTTCGCCGTGGTCTGCGTGGGATCCTGCTCCAGGGGTCGTCGCCGGTCCCGGGTCCGGCGGCTGGAGAGTCTCTCGCCCGGGATCCTGCTCCAGGGTCCAGCTCCCCTTCCCGGGCTTCTACACCTGTACCCACCCCCCCTCGTCGGGCCTCTCTTCCCAGGTCCAGCCCTCCTCGTCGGGCCTCAGTGCCCGTCCCCACTCCCCCTCGCCGGGCCTCGGTTATCAGGTTCTGCCCCCCTACCCGGGTCTCGGCGCCCATCCCCACTCCCCCTCGCCGGGTCTCTGTTCCCGTCCTCACCCCCCCTCTCCGGGTATCTGCACCCGTTTTTAGCCTCCCTGGCTGCTATGCCCCTCCTGGGGTTTTCGCTCGGCCTCCCGGCCCCTGGTCTTTGGGTCCCCTCCCTGGATCCTCTCCGGGGTTCCAGATTCCTCCCTCGCCTGGCTATGGACGTTGTCTTCGGGGGTCTGGAAGCCCTCCGTTGAGGGGGAGGTACTGTCAGGATCCTAGGCCCGGTCATGGTTGGACGGGTCAGGATGGTAACTTTGAGCAGTGCTCTCCACCTGACTTTGGGCAATGCCCTCCATCTGACATTGGCCCTCGGCCTGACATTGGCGCCCTACCACCCTCTAGTGGTCGCAAACAATTGGTGCACGCTACAATGACAAGTATCTTGACCACTGTATTAACAGTAATTAATTGTGTAATCAATGTGGTGTCCTGGTGTGTGCTGTCATTGTCTTTCCCTTCCCTGGTGTGATGTCATGCACTGTTTTGGGTTGTTAGGAGTTGCTTTTGTGTTTAGTTGTGTTTAGTTGTTCTTTGCTTATTGTCTAGGTGTTGTTTGTGATTCTGTGTTGGCCAGGTGTTCTTAATTGTTAATTAGTTGGGGTATATAGGGTTCTGTCTGTCCTCCCTTCGGTGTGGCGACATACCTCCAGTTACCCCCTGTTCCTATCCTCGGTTCCAGTCAAAGGTAATAATCAAATATTTAATGGAGCAAAAGGTACATAGAATATTTATCTTACATTTATCATTTGAATGCACTTGTAAGGCAAATGAGTACTCGTAGGCAAATCAACACTGAATGTCCAATCTCTGGTTACGCAGGAAGCAAGTATACAACCTGGCTCTTAGGGAATTAGAGATCTATGGTATACTTAATGATATAGCGGGATATTCTGGAAGGGGTCCTCCCGGTTGTAAGCCGGTAGGGGGGGTAGGAGAGCCGTCGGTAGTAGACCGTCTGGTCAACGATATCTAGGGAGACTTCGAGTACAGAAGACAGTGCAATAGACTCTTGATCCGCAGATGAATACACCTTGGTTCTCTTGTAGGCTGTAGCTCCACAATGAAGAAGAAGCTAGGCGACCTCAGTCTCTCTGAGCGCCGACTCAACTTGACTCCTCTTGGGGGTAAATCCAACACTCACAGGCGTCGGCGATTATCCGCTCCACAAATCACAGTACCAAAGCAAATATATATTCCAGCCGCATAGGGCTCAGCAGTCGTCGGGTAGGTAATCCAGTGTACATGTCCCTCGGTCCTCGCCTAGATCTCCTCGGATGAAAGCGCCATGTGGTCGGCCCAACCTGGATAAGACTCTAGATAACACGAGGAAGCGTTGGAGATGCTGGTCACTTTAGAACTCTAACCGCACGATGCACCATACACGATAGACTATTATTACTTAATAGAAATACGTCGCACTCGACGGTACAGTGCCAAACTCTGACAATTCAGTTATTAACTCGCACGAGGTCTCAATGCTATTCTAAGGCCAAACAGGCCATACTTCACCGCACGTCGTATCGTGGGTGAGGCTTCACGTTCTGTTACTAAGTTGGGAAGAAGGGTAAGGGACTTCTACATTTACTTGCGCCATATTTATATGCACGGTGAACAAATAGTGCCACTCTCATTTCGGTAGCCGTATCCCTGAGCGGAGACGGGGCTAGTACGGACATGTCTCGTCGGTACCTTTGAACTTGACGCCAGGGGCTGGTCCCCTGGCGCCTGGTCCTTTGTCCAATAAGAGAATGAACTATTATGGGCTATAGTAGGCTAAAGGGATATTCCGTGTATATGTACAAGGAATATACAAGGGATATCAAACGATATACAAATACTATTCAATATATATCCATAAATAAATATATATATTCGGTTTAATCTGATCCTTCGTAACACTTAGTGTTTGTTGTTTTGTATTGTGAAGTTTGTTATGTAGTTTCTGTATGTTCCTTGTATTGCACTGGATTCTACAGTAAACACCCTTCTCCAAGCTTCACTCCTCGCCTCTGCCTCCTCCATTCCTTCCCTTTCTGTATTATTGTATTCTACCTACCCCATCGTAACACTATTCACTGTCACAGAGCTGTATTTTGGCTGGAAAAGGCATATTGAGATTCGGAAAGTGCAGTACCGGCCAGATCCTGGTAGTGGCGCTGTCTCGAGAATGCAGTAATCCTTGTTTCAGACCTGGTGTCACTTATTTTTCGCTCCGGGTGGACTTTTCTGTTAGCCTGAAGCGAGGGCTTCACTCGATCGCCTGGAATACTTTTTTGCGACGCCGAATTCAGTATGGAGTAAAGAAATATAGCATCAGCAAATGGACATATCGATCTACCAGATGGCGATCAAATAACTGGGAAAATCTTTGTGGAATCCAACCGGCCACAGGTAAGAGCGATTTGCCGTCAATTTCAGCCTGATCGAGCCTTGTTCTCATAGCCATTCCCCTGCTATGTCTATGTTGTTGTAATAACGAATGCCATTATTGGTCATTAATCTTCAGAAACGACTTCCCCCGCCTCCCCCCCCCCCTATCATGCATTCAAGTTTCAAGTTTCTTTATTAGTTGTCATGCAGAAGTACAGAATACTTTTATACAAAATGCTTCTTTCTATTATGCTCCAGAGACTGTGCTAGACAAAAATAGATAAGTATAAAATAAAATAAGTATAGCAAGTAAAAATAGAAGTCACGTACGTGGACACAAGTGTTCAGTATGTACATATGTACAATGTTCAATGCAGAGTAGAAGTAACTGAGTTACCATACAATATACCAATATACAATATACTATTCAGATTCAGATTCAGATTCAGATTCCTTTATTAAGCCATTTGTGTAAAAACACATTGGTAATTGTTGCAGCATTACAGTGTATGCATTTTTTCTAGGGATGTCCCGATCCGATCATGTGATCGGGATCGGGGCAGATCACGTGATTTTCCAAAGATCGGGATCGGCAAATTTGTTTTAATAGAAATCTGATTATTTTTTTTTTTTTTTTTTTTTTACTTTTTTTTACTTTCTTTTTTTTATTCAACAAACATGACCATGTTCACGTCTTAAACTCATACTGAGGCCTTAGTTTTGGTTTTAAATTGCATATCATCATTCATTTATTTATTGTCACACAGAGCAGAAGCATTTTGCCAAAACAAACCAATAGTATCCAGCTGCAGAACGGCAGACCAGCCACACTTTCAGACCCAATTTTTTTTTTTATTTTATAAAAAAATTTTAATCCCAATTTCTCACATTACATTCACCCTGAATGTTGACGTTATCCAGGTGAAAAGTTAACTTCATAAATCATTTGATGTATAATTAAATCAAAGGAAATGCGTTTGAGTCTGAGAGTGTGGCTGGTCTGCCGTTCTGCAGCTGGATACTATTGGTTTGTTTTGGCAAAATTCTTCTGCTCCGTGTCACAATAAATAAATTAATGATGATATGCAATTTAAAACCAAAACTAAGGCCTCAGTATTAGTTTAAGACGTGAACATGGTCATGTTTGTTGAAAACAAAAATAATAATAATAATATTTTATCGGATCGGGAAATATCGGTATCGGTAGATACTCAAAATCACATGATCGGGATCGGATCGGGAGCAAAAAACGTGATCGGGACATCCCTAATTTTTTCCTTTCTTTTTTCACCATAAACGACAAACACCAACACAGACACAGGACAAAAAACAGTGCAGTGGAGGATTCATCAATTAAATACATATATATATATATATATATATATATATATATATATATATATATATATATATATATATATATATATATATATATATATATATATATATATATAAAGTGTAATGCAGAGTTCCAGTAAGGACTAGTGCAGTGCAGTCAGTTTTCACAGCCTTTGGGATCCTCAGCCTTCTCCCAGAGGGGAGCAGGGTGAAGAGGCTGTGACCGGGGTGGGATGGGTCGGCCATGATCTTCCTCGCCCTCTTCAGCGCCCTGGAGTCGTGCAGGAACCTGAGGGAGGACAGGGGACAGCCGATCACCCTCTCCGCGGAGCGAATCACCCGCTGCAGCTTGGCGAGATCTTTTGCCGCTGCAGCGGGGAACCAGGAGATGATGGAGTGGGTGAGGATGGACTCAATGATGGCCGTGTAGAATTGGGCCATCATGGTCCTCGGCAGTTTGTATTTGTTCAACTGCCGGAGGAAGAACATCCTCCCCTGGGCCTTTTTGAGCAGGCCTGTGATGTTGAGCTCCCATTTAAAATACCGGGAGATGGTCATGCCAAGGAATCAGCATGACTCCACGGAGGCCACCTGAGTGCCTCCCAGTATGATGGGAGGGGGCAGGGCTGCTTTCCTCCTGAAGTCCACTACCATCTCCACTGTCTTTTGAGCACTGAGCTCCAGGTTGTTGCAGCTGCACCAGCTCTGCAGCCTCTCAATCTCCCTCCTATAGGCCGACTCGTCGCCCCTGGAGATGAGACCCACCAGGGTGGTATCGTCAGCGAATTTCAGGAGTTTGACCGAGGGGTGGAGAGAGGCACAGCTGTTGGTGTACAGGGAGAACAGTAGTGGGGACAGGACGCAGCCCTGCGGTGAACCAGTGCTGGTGGACCTAGAGCTGGAAATGCTCTTCCCCAGCCTCACCCGCTGAGACCTGTTGGACAGGATGTCGGTAATCCACCTGCGAGTGGAGGCCGGCACCTGCAGCAGGGATAGCTGGTGCTCCAGGATGGGTGGAAGGATGGTGTTGAAGGCCGAGCTGAAGTCCACATACAAGATCCTGACATAGTTGCCCGCGCAGTCCAGATGTTCCAGCGTGTAGTGCAGAGCCATGTTCACAGCATCCTCTGTGGATCTGTTGGCTCTGTACGCGAACTGCAGCGGGTCCAGCACAGGATCAATAATGAGCTTCAGGTGGGCCAGGACCAGTGGCGTCGCGTGGGTAAAATAACAGGGGAAGCCAAAAAAAATTTATAAAAAAAAAATTATTAAATATTTTATTAATATATATATATATATATATATATATTTTTTTTTTGTCAAGCAGTCACCATGTACACTACAGTATGGCTCGGCGGCCAGTCAAACTTTCTTTTTATTTATTTAACAGATTGCAGAATGGGTACAATACAGTACGGCCCATGCAGACCAGAGAAAGACGTTTGTCTTGTTTACATCAGGGTCATTAATACTGCTGGAGCATTGGTTCATTTTTGGTCCGATCTTTCCTTGCACAATTTTGCGCGCCGCGTGGGAGCTAATTCGAGACACATACTCGGTTGCAAAAAGGTGTCCCACGGTCTCCTCTATGGCCTTGAATATTTCCACGCGGATCGGAATCACGGCGCGCCCGTGGGACACTTTCCCGTTTTGGCGAGTTTATTCCACGCTTTCGGCTTTCCTTTTCTAAGCATTTTCGGGGCTACATGTGAATGAGTAAAGGTTGCGGGACGCCCAGCTGTTTCCACGATAGAAAGCTCGCGTGGATCCCATAATAGGCTCACTTAATACAGCGTTTTTAAAATCACGCAACATTTTCAGGGTCGCGAGCCAACCTTTTCCCCTCGTTTTCGATGATGGAAGTGATTTAGGAAAAGCTTCGGCACGCCGAGAGGTACCCGTGGATTTAATCTCGCGAGGATCGGGGCAATATTCGGCCCGTGGGAGCAGTCACAGGTTAATACAATTTTCAGAGTGCAGAGGGGAGGTGTGCAGAGGGGATGCCAGACTAATTATTCTGCTCACAGCACCGTTTTAAACTTTTAAGGTGTGGCAGTCAGCTCGAATCTGATTGGCTAGTTTCGGTTTTGGACTCTACATACATGAATCACATGGTTGAGGCTGGAGAAAGACACCTACCCCCTGCCTCTCCTCTAGCTGCAGTGAGCATAGTGAGTCTGACAGTGTGTTAGAGAGAGTGAGAAGGAGAAGAGGGAGACATTAAAAAATAAAAATAAAAAATATATATATATTTCTTTTTTCTTCATATTTCATATTTGATATTAATTCATATTTTGATAGGGAGGCCTGGCTTCCGTTGGCTTCCATAAGGATTCGCCACTGGCCAGGACAAAGTGCTCCAGGACCTTCATGACCACAGAGGTCAGGGCGACAGGTCTGTAGTCATTAAGGCCCGTGACCTTGGCCTTCTTGGGGACGAGGATGATGGTTGAGGCCTTGAATGAATGAATGAATGAATTTATTCACACACACACACGATACATTTTACATGCGAGTATCCTCATGTGATAACAATGTCGCAAATTGTGTGCATGTGCCAGGTCTCCCAAGAAGCTATTTAAAGCTTTTGGAGGGAGCCTGATCACAGATACAAACAGAATATGAACAACAAAACAATAACAAAAAAACAAAACAAAAAAAACAAAAACAAAACAATACAACGTGGGTAGGTTTACACACCTACCTACTAACTGACATATAACAGAGATACATAATACAGACAATTTTATTCCTAAGTTATAATTTTAATTAGAGATATGATTTTAGCAGTTCCTCTTTCAGTGATTTTTTAAAGGTTTTAAAGGTATTAGTCATTTTTAGATTTTCATCAAGCTTGTTCCAGATCTGTGGACCCCTGCATGCTATGCTTAGGCTAGCACAATTTAGCCTTCTCCTCTTGCCAGATATAAGATGCTTGTTTCTTGTGTTGTGGATGTGCAGTGGTTGGCAGACTGGGACAAGCTCAGACAGTCTGTGATTCATGTTGTTGACAACTTGATACATAATTGATGCGTTTTGATGGATGTTAAATTCAGCGAGCCTCAGGAGACCAAAGCGATGGAAAAGAGGCTTTGAAGGCGCTCTATACCCGGACCATGACAGCACTCGTAGTACCCTCTTTTGTAGGCTTTCTAGTTTTTTTAGATGGCTGGGGTATGTGTTGCACCATATGACGTTACAGTAATTAATGAGGGGTTCAAACAGGGTTTTGTATAAAGTGAGAAGGGCAGGCAAGGGAAGAAAATGACGTATTTTGCAGAATAAGCCAACATATTTGGACAGTTTTGTTTGTAGGTATTTTATGTGGAATTTGAAGTTGAGTGACTCATCGATGATGACCCCCAGGAATTTTGTGGACGCCACTCTTGACAGCTCCTTACCATTTATTTGTATGCACATGTGATGTGTGTGCATCCGATTTGAGTGGAAGATAATGAAATTTGTTTTGCTGAGATTTAGTGATAACTTGTTGCATTTGAACCAGGTGTCCACTTTTTGTAGTTCTGTATTGAGTAGATCTTGTAGCTCGAGTGGATTTTTATGTGACAGAAACAAATTAGTGTCATCAGCGAATATAACTTTGTGCAGAAATACAGATGAGTTGACAAAGTCATTTATATAGAGAATAAATAGTAAAGGCCCTAGAATTGACCCCTGGGGGACCCCATATTTGATGTCCATTTTTATTGATTTGTGATTTTTTATATCGACGTACTGTTGCCTACCATGTAAATAGCTACTGAACCAGTTGAGAGCCAGACCCCTTATGCCATAATGGTGTATTTTCCCAAGTAGAATGGTGAAGTCAATGGTGTCAAAAGCCTTTGATAGATCCAGGAAAACGCCCACCCCACAATCACCCTGATCAATGGCATCATATATTTTTTCTATTAGGTCTAATATTGCCATGTTTGTAGTTCTTTTTTTCCTGAAGCCGTATTGTGAATTGGTGAGTATATCTAGCTTGGTGGTGTATTCGCTTAATCTATTGTACACAACTCTCTCATAGACTTTGGATAGAGCTGGTAATACGGATATTGGACGGTAATTATTAATACTATTTTTGTCACCTGATTTATATATGGGTATTATTCTCCCAATTTTGATGTTTTTTGGCACCACACCATGTAGTAAGGACAAATTAATACAGTGAGCAAGTGGTCTGACTATAATATTGGCTATGGCTATTAGGATTTTGCTGCATATTCCATCAGCACCGGCTGTGCGAGTGTCCTTCATCTTCATGATAATGTTGAATAGTTCATCATGGTCAGTTGAAGCATGAAGCATGCTGGGATGTGACACAGCTCCAGCGAGGCATTCAAAATGGTGGTAAACACCGGTGCGAGCTGGTCAGCACAGTGCTTCAGGGCAGATGGGGAGACAGAGTCCGGGACGGCCGCCTTCCGGGGATTCTGACTAGAAAACAGCCGTTTCACCTTTCTCACACTGACAGAGAAAGGGGAGGGGGGGCCCACTGGGGTGGGGGGATGGAGGTTGTGGCTGAGTGGGTGAAGGAAGAGGACGGGGGGGAACCTCTTTCTCAAACCTACAGTAAAATTCATTAAGCTTGTTCGCCAGGGGGAGGCTATCAGGTGCCTGTGGTGACTTCGGCTTATAGTTGGTAATGGTCTTGAGGCCTTTCCATACGGAGGAGGAATTCCCCTCAGAGATCTGCTGCCGCAGTTTCTCTGAGAAGCGAAGTTTATATAGTGCAAAGCAGAAATGGGATGAGGTACAATTTACAGTAAGGTGTAATGAGGTATGGGTTGTAGTGCAAATTCTTTACCAATAAATATAAAGTGTGTTTAGGTGTTCTAAAGGGTGTAAAGTGGGTGCTGCAGTGAGTTGTTTGTTTAAAGTGAGTGTGTGCGTGTGGATGTGTGTGCTGTGAGTGCATTTGATGGTTGTTACATAGTGTTATTGTTCGTTGAGCATCCTGATGGCCTGGGGATAGAAGCTTCTTCTGAGTCTTTCTGTGCTTGCCATGAGACTCCAGTATCGCTTGCCTGACCGCAGCAGTTCAAAGAGGCAGTTGTTTGGGTGGCTGGAGTCTTTGATAATTCTCTTAGCCTTACCCATGCACCGCTTGTTGTAAATGTTCTGGAGAGTGGGAAGCCCCCCTCCAATTGTGCGTTCGGCTGAACGTGCCACTCTCTGTAGTCTGCTACGGTCTTGTGCGGTGCTATTCCCAAACCAGGAGGTGATATTGCCAGTCAGGATGCTCTCTATTGTGCATGAGTAGAAGTTCTTAAGGATATTCTGACTGACTTGGAACTTCCTTAGGCGCCTGACGATGTAGAGGCGTTGCCGTGCCTTCTTCACAACACTGTCAATGTGTGTGGTCCATGTCAAGTCCTCGGATATGTGGACTCCGAGGTACTTGAAACTGTTCACTCTCTCAACCGGTGCCCAGTCGATGCTGAGGGGGCTGTAGTCCCTGACCCCCAACCTCCTGAAGTCCACATGATCTCTTTTGTTTTGCTGACGTTCAGGGAGAGGCAGTTCTCCTGACACCACTGCGACATTCATGTTGGAACATGATACCGATAATATGCATTTAGATTTTTAACTCTAGTTAACTCTGAAACGCCAATCGATTTAACTTATTATTAGTTAGCTTAGTGCCTTATAACTAGCTTTGCAGGAATTATCCCAGATCATTCCCATATAACGCTCATATTCATTAGGATATAAAACGGGAACGTATTGATGATTTTTTTTTCTTTATGGCATATTGAAGGGAAGGTTTATACTGTCAATTGACAATGACAATGGATACATAGCTATAATAGAAAATATAGATTTAGCTCTACAAACAACGTCATGCACAGTGAAAAGTTGTAATGAAAAGCTGGCGTACTAGAGTGGGGCCCGTCTAATCTAATGGCCGGGAATGTGTTGACAATCAGGGAATTAAACATTGTTGACATTGTTTTTTTGTGTTTATTTTAAAGAAAGGAAAGTCTAGTGTTGGTTGAGCCTATGCATACTTTATGTTGATGGCCTTTGTCTATAATGTGGCCACAAAAAGTTTAATTATTTTGTTTGTTTGAATTCAGGGGGCAGCCGGGAATTTACATTTACATTTAGTCATTTAGCTGACCCAGGTAGCCCAGACCACAGGCGACAGCGCTAACCAGTCAACTAAAGAGTCTGACCATTTAGCTTTCGGAGCAGACGCTCCTTGGCTACAACAGTGGTCAATCATTTTCGCCATCAGCAGTGACTGGTCAGTTCAGGACCGCTCACAACCACGTCCGTAGCCATAAGTAATATATATATATTTGTTGTATAAGTAATATATTTACATTTCATATTGGCAAGTCCAAAACAAACTGGGAGTTGAACTAACAATGGTCCTGATTCTCGAACGGACTTAGGAGAACGTTAGGAACACATTTCATTGTAACTCCACTTATGCACTTCTCAGGCTAATTTTGGCATTCTTGAACGGTTCCTTTTTGGGAATTCGCTCATAGCTAAGAACAGGATTTACGAACGCGGAGGAAATAAAAGCATCATGAAAGCATTGTAGTCCTAAGACAGAGGGCCCAGGGCTTTCAATGGACATCAACATTTCATAAAACTACACTACCCAGGTCACATCGGCCTACTGAAAATATTCGTTGTGAAAAGTTCTGATGTTATTTTTGTGATTATATCTCACGGTTCGAACAAACCTGAACGCTATTGCCAATAGAACGTAGTTTGTCTCTTTACCTTTCTGTGAATGTCTAGAAAAAATTATGGCATTAGCATTATTACAATTTATTGATGTCAAAGAGCACAATAACTAAATGAAAACACCCATATATAGTGTGTTATGACAATTGTATGAACAAATAAAAGAGCAAAATGAGAGACCGTGTATCGGGTAAAAGAGCAGAATGATAGACCATGTCTCGGGGGAAAAAGAGCAGAATGAGAGACTGTGTCTCGGGTAAAAGAGCAGAATGAGAGACCATGGACTTCCGGTTTGACCGCGGAAGAACATGGCAGCCTAACTCACGAGCTCCCCCACAGCAAAATGATATAGCCCCGGAAAACATTTATTAACAACACCAGGGTATATATTTAATAGGGATGAAAGAAGGGTCTATCACAAGACGTAGGGCGAACACGATTACAACTGAAAAAGACGACGGAATGGCAGAGAATGGCGACACAACGGGAGGAAAAGATGGCGACGATGACTTTGAACGAGAGGCCACGCTGTTGAACATCTACAAGGAGCTCAAAGAATTCAGAAGAGATAATGAGCGTCAATTTTGGGAAATAAAAAATGATATGAACAAAATGAACGACAGACTCGGTGAAGCGGAGGGGAGAATCGGAGAAAATGAAAATGTGCTTGATGCGGCGACGGTTTTAATCAAGAAACTAATGCAGAGGCAGGCCGACATGGAGGCTAAACTGCTCGACCAGGAGGGCAGAACGAGGAGGGAGAACCTACGGGTATATGGTATCCCAGAGGAGAAAGAGGGAAAAGACATGCATGAATTTCTAGACGGCCTGTTTAAGGATGCACTCGGCCTGCCTCATGACATGGACCTTCGTATCGAACGAGCACACCGGGCGTTAGCCCCAAGGCCTAACAACCCGCAGCTGAAGCCACGGTCAATCGTGGTTAAGTTTGGGAGCTACAAGATGAAGGAAGAGATAATACGCCGGACGTGGCAGAAGAAAAACGTCTCATGTGACAATGAACGCTTCTATGTCGACCATGATTTCCCCACTGAAATACTGAAGAAGCGAGGAGAATATGCCGAAGCCAAGAGAATAATGAAGGAGAAGAATCTCAAGTTCCAGACACCGTATCCAGCGAAAATGAGGGTATTCTACGAAGATGGCACCCGCCTGTACCAGAACGCAGCGGAGGCGACGGCGGATATGGCAAGACGTGGATACAAGATCACCGTGGTGAACCCTACTGCCGACCCAGATCGAGAGGAGATACTGCGGCTGTCTACCTGGCAGACAGTGGGAAGAAAACGGGGACCGGGAGGCGACATACAGGCGACGGGGAATGAAGGCCCTGCACAGCAGGGCAATGAACAGCACGGGTACCGGGATAAACTCCAGGGATTCAGACGGGGACAGTCAGAGGCGGACAGTTAAGATAAAGATCAAGAAGCACGTGGATACAGATAAGTCGCAGGGGCATCGTCATAGAGTAACAAACATCGCAAAGTGCCAATTTGTATAAAAAAAATTTAAAATTTAAAAACTTGAAGTGAAAATAATGGGCACTGAATAGGAGAATATGCTAAAAGCGTGGGAGGGGAAATATCCTGGATAGATAAAAAAAGGGATGACGAAATGAACCACAGCCCATTATGGCTATAACATAGAAGTTACAATGTACCAATATATATCTAGGGGATATACAAATGTTAATTGTTGGAAGACAAAAAACTTCAGTTGAATTGATCGCACTGTATATAGACTACAGTGTGAGCCATACGTTACATCAGGGTATACAAAATAGTAGGGACACAGTTTTGGGCAACCTGCCTTGTGCCAAATGCACTCCTCTGTTAGACGAGGGGGACCAAGGTGCACGGGTGAGTATCGATCTCACCCTCGGTACAATTGTTCTATCTGGGGTCCTATCGAACGTAGGTTGGGTAAATGTGGGGGGGGGGGGGAAATGTATTTATGTTTTTATATGTTCCTTTTTATTTTATCATATGCTATGCTGTTGTGTATATATCATCACAGTTTCAGGTCCTAGATATAGAAATATGGGATATGGCGCCCCAGACATAGAAGCACTACGTGCTGGATTGCACAGGGGAGATACATTACAAGGAATATGGGGCTGATTAAAATAGTATCGTGGAATATAGACGGATGTCATCATCCCATTAAGAGAAAAAAAATACTGACGTTCTTGAAACAAAAAAAGACGGATATTGCACTAATTCAAGAATCACACCTGAATGAGGAAGAGTCGGCCAAGCTTAAGAGGGATTGGGTGGGACAAATATTCTATAGTACGTTCTCTTCTAGGAAGAGGGGGGTGGCAATATTGGTGAGAAAAAACATAGACGTTAAGGTGGACAATAGTTTCTCGCATGATGAGGGGAGATGGGTTGTATTGGATGCTGATTTAGAGGGACAGAGGACTACATTAGCTAATATATATATATAATAAATTACAGCATTGGACGAAGAAATTAAAGCACTCTCGAAACAGCACAGTCAGAGACCAGACCCAGAAACGTGGAGAAATCTGAACAAATCCAAATATGAATTGCAAAAACATACCAAAAAAAGGCTGAATATGCTTTATTTAGGACCAACCAAAGATATTATGAAGAAGGGGAGAGAGCGGGTAAAATACTAGCGAATCGGGTTAAACAAATGCAAAATCAAAATATTATATCCTCAATTCATAATAAGGATGACAAAATTATTACAGACAAAAAGGAAATTAATAATGTTTTCAGGTGCTTTTACCAGGATTTATATACCCCACAGGCGGCGGTGGATCAGGTAAAAATGGACGCGTTCTTCCACAAGATTGAATTACCGTCGTTATCGAAACAACAAGTAAAGTCAATGGAGGGGGAGGTCTCGATAGAGGAAATACACGCGGCAATCAACAGCCTTCAATTAGGTAAAGCACCAGGAGACGATGGGTTTACTCCCGATTTCTACAAACAATTCAGTGATATAATCTCTCCAAGAATATTGAAAGTATATCAAGATTCACTGTTAAAAGGGAGCTTGCCCACTAGCTTGAGATCGGCCACTATTACATTACTACAGAAAAAGGGCAAAGACCCTCAATACTGTGGGAACTATAGGCCTATATCCCTGAGCAATTTGGAAGAAAAAGTATTGGCAAAAATACTAGCGAATAGAATAGAAGATGTACTACCAAGTTTGGTACACTCAGACCAAGTGGGTTTTGTGAAGGGGAGAAACTCAGCTGATAATATTCGCAGACTCCTACACATAATGTGGAAGGTTAGGAATGATGTAGAGCCTACAGTGGTCTTCTCATTGGACGCCGAAAAGGCCTTTGATAAGGTGGAATTTGTATTCTTATTTCACACGCTAGAACGCTTCGGATTCGGACCATCGTTTACTGGGTGGGTAAAGCTGTTGTACACAAATCCGATGGCCTCTGTCTTGACCAACGGGATCGTATCCTCGCCCTTTAATCTAGGACGGGGGACGAGGCAAGGTTCTCCGCTTTCTCCCCAAATGTTCGCGCTTTTCCTCGAACCACTTGCTATCGCACTAAGGACTAATCAAGACATCAAAGGGGTAATAGCGGGGCAGGTGGAACATAAACTATTTTTATATGCGGATGATATCTTATTGTTATCCAGCAATCCCCAAACAGCAGCTGGGGTCATTGGAACTGTTATCGAGTCCTTCTCCGAAATATCTGGATACATAATCAACTGGAGCAATGAACGCAATGCCTCTCTCTAAGTGCTGTCCCCCTGCTATTAGGAGGGGATGGCAGTACAGGTGGATGCTGTCAGGGTTGATATACCTAGGAATAAAGCTGATCCCAGGTCTGAAAGAGATAGTACAAGCCAATATTGCCCCTATAATCGAACACGTTAGTGCTCTGACCCAGAATTGGGCCAAGATGAATATGTCCCTCCTTGGGAAGATAAACTTAGTAAAAATGATATTGGCTCCCAAATTAAATTATATCCTATATATGCTGCCGCTGACTCTCCCGACTCAGTTACTCAAACAGTATGACAAAGTCATTAATGTATATTTGTGGGGGGGCAAAAGGCCGCTATTTGGATGGGCCAAAATGTATTCAGCAAAGGAAAATGGCGGTTTATCCCTGCCTAAGCTAGACTGGTATCACTATGCGTTCTCACTCTCCCAGCTCTCCAAATTGAATCACTCGACTGAGGAGGCACCTGCTTGGGTCAGGATAGAGGAGGAAATGGTATAACCCTCATCTCTGGAATCCTTCCTGACACAATCAGACAGACCTATACCTTTTAAGAACCCTCTAATGGCGTTTGCCAGGGAAACTTGGAATCAATCGCACAGGCTGACTGGTGATAGCCCATATCTAACTACAAGAGCCTCTATAAGGTATAATAAAAAAACTAAAGATTGGCAAGAAATCAGTCATATGGGACGACTGGATTGAAAGGGGGATACATATACTAGGTGATATAGCCGGGGAAGATGGGGTATTACCTTTTGAGGATATTAGAGAGGACTTTGGTATAGATAATAAAAACTTCTATAAATTCCTACAGATTAGACATTGTATATCGTCATCAATGGGAGGGCCAAAATGTGGCCCGATTACTGCAATTCAAGAAATATTTTATAAAGGATGGCGTAGGAAAGGCGGTGCGTCAAGATTCTAGGATGTTATAAGGGTACATAATGCACCCAAGTTGGCGGGTCTGAGGTTGAGCTGGGAGAACGATGTACGTGAGGATATTACTGAGGAAATATGGGAGAAGCTGGTGTCCAAATGGGGTAAATTCTCTCTTGGAGGCACAATCACAACTTATCTTTAACAAAGTTTTAAACAGAAGCTATTGGACGCCTAGTAAACTGGCCAGACTAAAATTAAGGGACAGTGACATCTGCTGGAGATGTGAGAAGGAGACAGGCACTTTACTACATATGTTATACGAATGTGAGAAAGTCCAGAAAATGTGGGATCAAATTGTGATATTCCTAAGTAAAGTTCTGAATGTAAAGGTAAATAACTCCCCAATGGCATGTGTTTTGGGTATAGTACCGAAAGGGATTAAACTGCCTAAATACCAGGGAATGTGGTATAGAATGGCCATGATATCAGGATGTAGAATTGCATTACGACATTGGAAATCACCCATTGATATTACTTTTAAAGAATGGATGGAACTAATGTTCCGGACAGCATCATATGAAAGGGTGACATATAGAGTCGCAGGGAGAGAGGATATCTTTGCTGAGGTATGGGACAGTTTTCTACACCTGACTGAACGGTCTGGGGACGAATGATTAAGGTGGGGTTACAGTGTTATCAAGGATTAATGTGAAAAAAGGGGATCTGACCTGATGGTACCTATACTTTATATTGTATTATGTATGTATGTATATGCATATATTGTATGTCCGGATGGTGTATCTATGGAATGGCCACTTTCTCTATCACACTCTCACATGCGCATATCTAGCCGCATACGCATGTCTAGGACACACATACTCGTATGTGTACATAACAGAATTACACACACTCATATGCACAAGGCTGAGATATACATGCCAGAGGCATACATACATGCACATACTCACTTGTAGGAAACAGGCATACACACACGTACTTATACACATAGTTGAAGCATAAGCTCTCACTTACCCATATAGGGGATATACACATACATAGGGGACACACACATACATAGCTGAGACGCACATGCATATACATACCTGAGATACACACTCACACAGGTGGCAGAGATACACATGGATACGAGACACACACAAAAGGTAGGATTACAGTCACATACGGAGATGCACACACACACACGTATGAGACATACACACATACTTACGTGATACACGTACCCACATACACGTATCTGAGACACACATTCATACATGCTCTCACGCACACCTACATATATCTGAGACGCATCCTCTCACATGCAATATGGAGAAAGATGGCATCCCGATAGAAGATGCAGCACATACCTGCTCGCAGGTAGATCGGTCTACATATAACGTATGTGCATCAGGGATATATATGCACAGTGTATAGTAATGTTTTTATTTTTTTTAAGTGCTTTTTTAATTTCCATGTCAGTTGTTAATGTGTTTGTATTTTTACATGTTTTGTATGTTGTTACAAAAAAGAAAAAGATGAATCTTGGATGTTGCATATTATGCTGTGGAAAGATGTATTTTGAATATTGGAAAGATTTGTGCAAAAATATCAAGAAAAAAAAGAAAAAAAAGAATGAGAGACCATGTCTCAGGTAAAAGAGCAGAATGATAGACCATGTCTCGGGGTAAAAGAGCAGAATGAGAGACCGTGTCTCGGGTAAAAGAGCAGAATGAGAGACCATGTCTCGGGTAAAAGAGCAGAATGATAGACCGTGTCTCGGGGTAAAAGAGCAGAATGAGAGACGTGTCTCGGGTAAAAGAGCAGAATGAGAGACCATGTCTCAGGTAAAAGAGCAGAATGATAGACCGTGTCTCGGGGCAAAAGAGCAGAATGAGAGACCGTGTCTCGGGTAAAAGAGCAGAATGAGAGACCATGTCTCGGGTAAAAGAGCAGAATGATAGACCGTGTCTCGGGTAAAAGAGCATAATGATATACCCTGTCTGGGGGTAAAAGAGTGGACGAGGCAGCATTTATATTATCACATCACAACAATCCAAAACTGACATAAAGACTGCTTGAACAATCTTCTTTCTGCAAATCAAATGGAAGCTGGATTTGTTTCTATGAAAGAACCCACTTATTTTGTCTCTGTTTGCTAGTATAAAAGTATACCAGGATCTGTAAAATAGCATCCATTTTGTTTTACTAGCATTCAGCACCAATTTCATCTATGTATTATTATTATTATAGTTAGAGTTAACATATTGGGCGCCAAAGACGAGTTAACTAGTTTTTGGGCACCATGCGCTGAGCGCCAAAGACAAGTACTCGAGTTCTTTTATTCTATTTTTTTTATTCATTACAGGTTCACGGACCTCGTGTTACCATAGGAAATCATTCGGAGATCCCTAGAGTGCAAAACCGTCCGCATCCTACTAGGTGGCAGTATCGCCCACCCTCTGAAACCTTATTTCACACTGTGTGTCACATCTAATTTTGTTCGGGCAAAGAATTTAGACCAAGCCAAGCCAAGCTTCATCCGATCACTTCGAAACGCGTTCAGCACACTTGAGGCATATCTTGTGCCACTTCATGTCAGGGACCCGATCAACATCAATACTGGAAATCGCGATCAGACAATTGGAATATTCTTTTTGGAATAACCCTGATCAAAGGTAAGGACTATCTGACGTCAATTCCAGAAATGATCCTCCAATGATTTCATATCGATCCAGACGATCAACGTATAGTATTCAAAACGAATGCCGTTACTGGCGGTCAAAGCATCAAAAAATGCCCCCGCCCCGCCCTTTCATGCATTCATGATGAAACATAATACCTATTATATACCTTTTATTTGGAAATAGTAGCGTGTCCAGGCGAGCAACGTGAACGCTTTTAGCAAAATCCACATATCAGTTACCAGGAATTAGCCAGGATCACTCTGAAACTAACACAAACGTATACATGAAAACATTTATTCTTTTTCACATGTTGAACGAGGGATAGTTAATGTCAAATGAGCCATACTATTGTCTCCATAGCTATAATATAGAACAGTGGTTCCCAAAGTCGGGGTCGCGACCCAAAGGTGGGCCGCGAGCAGCCACGGGTGGGCCGCGAGATGATTTAAAAAAAATAAAATAAAAATAAAAAAATATATTTTTTTTATTTTTTATTTTTTTATTTTTTATTTCTTTATTTTAATTTTTTTTGTCAGGCCACTGAACTTAGAAGCAGGCCAGGACAGTGTTTCTAGTTGTATTCTAAAATTCTATTCTATTGTATTCTAAAATGTGACTATGGTTTTATATTAACTTAATAAATAAACAAAAACGAAAAATCTACTTATTTCAACGAACATTTCAAACTAAATAACAGATTATGCACATAAAACGCTGAAAACAACCGAAGCAACAATAGTATTTTAATGAGGCTATTATTATTATCATTATTATTTTGCAACAAGTTAGCCCTCTCATAAATAGCACATATAAATGAATAACTAACTTGAACTAACTTAATAGGATTGAAGTGATATTTGGCTTAAAAAATCGGTCGCCTGGCAAAAAAAAAAAAAACAGACGATGTGCATTGGGCCGCGGCTCTCTGACGCCTTATTTTCTGGGCCCCGGCCTGAAAAGTTTGGGAACCCCTGATATAGAATATAGATATAGCCCTGCAAACACTGCAACGCACAGTGAAAATCCCTATCTCTTACAGCGGTGGCCCATTGAGTACAAGGATACTAAACTAAACAAGTACAAGGAACTAAAACGGCTGGCACTGAAAGTTGGTTTTAAGGTTATGCTTGAGACATAAAGTTAGGGTTAAGATTATGGCTCGATCCCCAGCAGGGGAACTCAAAGGTTTTCTGAAAACGTAAAAAAGTTCTAGTGTGTATGTGTTTCTGTGTGTGTGTTTGTTTGTGTATGTGTGCGCATGTGTGTGTGTGTGTGTGTGTGCAGGTGTGTGTGGGTGTTTGTTTGTGCATGTGTGTGTGTGAGTGCGTGCGCAGGGGCGTAGCTGGGGGGGGGGGGTAAATTAGGATGATTCCAAGGGCCCAGCACTGGGGGGGGGGGGGGCCCAGAGAACACTATTATTATCTTTTTATTAATATGGTTTTATTATTATCCTAAAGTAAGTTAATGTAGTTGAGTCAAAAGTATAATTGCCTGTATTAAAGAAAAACGTCACAAAAGAAACAAACAGGTGCTTGTTACTTTGTTTGACAATATGAGCACCCCTCCCTTCTTTCATTGCATGGTTCAGTCCACATACACAGCAGCGCACAGCGCGCAGCTTGAACAGAGTCAGAGTGACAGGAAAATGTCTACAGCTCATGTTTCAGGAGCTCAGAAACGAAAGAAAAAACATCAGCATTGCAAGAGTCACCAAGTATTTTCACAAGAAAGGTATTTATTCACAGAACTTGTTTTGAAGCCCATAACAGCTTGGCCAACATTTTGTGGCTGACGTTAGCTGATTGATTGATTGATTGATTGATTGAAAACTTTATTAACAGATTGCAGAATGGGTACAATACAGTACAGCTCAATACAAACAATTGTTAAGGGGATGCAGACCAGAGAAAGACTTTCATCTTGTTTACATCAGGGTCCCCCATTTTCAATTCATCAGCTACCTGTTGCTATAAAAAAATTAGATGAGTGTAGATGAGCCTAGTGAATTTGTATCCAGCAGCTATGCCCTTTTGCTATGGCTAGCTAACCTAACCTGTATATTGTTACATGGTAACATTGCACTGCTCTAATGCACAGATGCGTCTTCAGGATCAGTACCCCTTGTCCCTCCCTCCTCCCAGTTGAAGGAGAGGGAGGTAAGCAGCAGGGCTTGGGGTTAACACACAGATTTTAAAATATGCTTACCATGCATTGAATACAACTTTAGGTAATATTCACATTTAGTTACTCTAGTTCTTCCAGTAATTGCAATACCATTGACCACTGGCACATTAAATTGAGGTTGTTACAGTAGCTATAGCTAGATTTGAGCAATTGGAAAATATCTATACAAAATATTATTATTATTATAACAATTAAGAGATAGCTCGAGCTGTACTGTGTTATTACTATTATAGGACATTTTATAAATCATGTACACTATGGATACTCGAGCAAGGCAGCCAACGAGGAGAGCAGAGGTGAAGAGGCAGAAGTAGTACAAGAAGAAGTTGAGGACCATGAAAGCAGCACAGATGAGGAGGAAGCAGCTATGGACAGTCAATGTCAGGGACAAAGTGAGGCTCCGACACAGGATTCCACAGATACTGAGCCACCTGTAGTGGTGTCTGAGGTAGAAGATCTGCTATTGAATTGAATTGAAAACCTTTATTTATCCCCAAGGGGAGATTCAGATGTCCATTACAGCATAACAGAAATTTAAAAACAGTTAGTGGAAACAGTTAATACATAACATACACTTATTATTATGTGTTAAAAACAAGATGGACAAATACATAGGGATAAAAAGAGCTAAAAGTGGTGAAAAGAAAAAGAAACAAGTCCAATCATGATGTTAAATAAATACAGTCCACAACCCAGCTGCTCCAGTCCACGGCAGTTGGCCCGTCCTGGCCCTGCCTGGTTGTGGAGCCTGATTGCCACCGGCACAAAGGACTCCCCCGAAGCGCTTTGTGGTATGTCGGGGGGGGGGATAAGTCTGTGGCTAAACGTGGACCGCATTGCGGTCAGCTCATCATGGAGGGGGTGGCAGGGGTTCTCAAGGATAGCATACAGCTTCCTCCTCGTCCTCCCCCACCACCTCCAGACTGTCCAGGTCCGCTCCCACCACAGAGCTTGCTTTTTTGACCAGTTTGTTTATTTTGACTGTGTTGGTGTTGCCCCCCCCAGCATACCACAGCGAAGAAGAGGGCACCAGCAACCACAGACTGGTAGAACATATGCAGCAGTTTGCTGCAGACATTAAAAGACCTGAGCCCTTCCAGGAAGAACAGTCTGCTCTGTCCCTTCCTGTAGGGCCTCGATGTTGTTAGTCCAGTCCAGTTTACTATCACTTGACCCAGGGTTGTTCCCAGCCTAGTGCGACTCAAGGTTCTTTGGTAGACTATTGCATTGGTCCATTCATTGAAGATGAACGCAATGCGACATCCTTTACTAGGCTCACCCACCAACAGTGCAGGTGCTGAACTGCTGATCCGAATGTATAGGTAAAAACCATATTATGCGTTTTCATCAATAAATAAATGGCCAAAACGCTGACGCGCGCTCGCATTAATTGGGGGCCTACAAATACATTATTTCAGGGGGCCCAGAATCTACAACTACGCCCCTGTGTGTGTGTGTGTGTGTGTGTGTGTGTGTGTGTGTGTGTGTGTGTGTGTGTGTGTGTGTGTGTGTGTGTGTGTGTGTGTGTGTGTGTGTGTGTGTGTGTGTGTGTGTGTGTGTGTGTGTGTGTGTGTGTGTGTGTGTGTGTGTGTGTGTGTGTGTGTGTGTGTGTGTGTGTGTGTGCATGGGGATCACAACAACAATCTCACTTCATCTTGACACAGTGAGTATTTACCTTTGTAGATTGGAGACTCCTGCCTGGAGAGTGCAGGAGGAAAGGTGTGTGTGTGTGTGTGTGTGTGTGTGTGTGTGTGTGTGTGTGTGTGTGTGTGTGTGTGTGTGTGTGTGTGTGTGTGTGTGTGTGTGTAGGTGTGTGTGTGTGTGTGTGTGTGTGTGTGTGTGTGTGTGTGTGTGTGTGTGTGTGTGTGTGTGTGTGTAGGTGTGTGTGTGTGTGTGTGTGTGTGTGTGTGTGTGTGTGTGTGTGTGTGTGTGTGTGTGTGTGTGTGTGTGTGTGTGTGTGTGTGTGTGTGTGTGTGTGTGTGTGTGTGTGTGTGTGTGTGTGTGTGTGTGTGTGTTTCAAGGAAATATTGAAAGACAGATATCATGGGGAGAGAGTGAGAAGAGATAGAGAGAGAGAGAGACAAGAGAGAGAGAGGCAGCATGGGAGAGAGAGAGGCAGCATGGGAGAGAGAGAGAGAGAGAGAGAGAGAGATAGAGAGAGAGAGAGAGAGAGAAAGAGAGATAAGGGAAAGAGGGAGGATGGGAGAGATTAAGAGAGAGAGGCAGCATGGGAGAGAGAGAGAAGAGAGAGAGGCAGCATGGGAGAGAGTGAAGAGAGAGAGGCAGCATGGGAAAGAGAAAAGAGAGAGAGGCAGCATGGGAGAGTCAAGTCAAGTCAAGTCAAGAGTTGTATTTGTCACGGCATACAGTGAAATGCGGGTGGTCATGCCCGCAGCGATTGTGCAATAATACAAGTAATAAGAATAAGACATAACAGCTATAATGTACATACAGTTTAAAATGCATGGTAAAATACATGCTAAGGTCCTGCGATAGTGCAATACAGTGTTAAGCTACAGATGAGGCACTGGGTCTTATGTACACTATACCAGTGGTTCTCAACTGGTCTAGCCTCAGGACCCAACATTTTCCTTAGTCATTAAGTAGCAACCCAAATTTTTTAACCACTATGATTTATAAAAATAAAATAAAATTGCAGTAATACACAATCTTTCATGCACTGTTAAAAACATGAAATAAACACAAAAAGGTGCAACAAAAGTGCAACTAGGGCTAAAAACACAATGAAATAAAATAATAATAATAAATAATATATGCTTCTTAGCAGACTTCTTAGCCTAACATCCCAGGGAACTAATGGGATAACTGGGGATGTTGTTTGCTCCTGACAAGAGTTGCAAAGTCTGGGGTGATGGTAGACAAAGCAACTCTGAGGTCATGCTCAATGTCCAATCTGTTCCTCTGCTTTGTCTTCAGCTGGACCAGAGCTGAGAAGCCACTTTCACAAAGATAGGTAGTGCAAAAAAATTAGATTTTTTATTTTCTTTTTCACACATCCAAAACCCACACAAAATGGCCCCGCCACCCACTTTTGGGTCGCGACCCACCAGTTGAGAAACACTGCACTATACAATACTATACTATACAATAGGGATGTCCCGATCAAATTTTTTGCTCCCGATCCGATCCCGATCATGTGATTTTGAGTATCTACCGATACCGATGATGATATGCAATTTAAAACCAAAACTAAGGCCTCAGTATGAGTTTAAGACGTGAACATGGTCATGTTTGTTGAATAAAACATTTTAAACAACAATTTAAACAAATTTTAAACAACAACAAACAATTTTTTATTTATTTTTTTGATCCCGATCTTCGGAAAATCACGTGACTGGCCCTGATCCCGATCACGTGATCGGATCGGGACATCCCTACTATACAATATACAGTTATACTATATATCCTTATGCTATCTTGCTATATCCATCTATTGCTATACAAGAACCACTCCTGTTATTTTTTTATTTTTTATAAAGTAAAGTGACCTTTTCATTTTGTAAAGTGACCGTTTAGTGTGAGCGTGTGCAGCATGTGTGTGTGTGTGTGTGTGTGTGTGTGTGTGTGTGTGTGTGTGTTTGTGCTAAAGTGACTGTTAGTGTGTGAGCGTATACAGTATGCGTGTTGTGTGTGTGCTTGTGTGTGGAGAGTTCAGTGTTCAAGACTCTGATGGCCTGGGGGAAGAAGCTGAGCCGAAGTCTCTCTGTCCTAGTTGCTGGTGTCCGCAGGTGTTTGCCTGACCGCAACAGCTTGAACAGTCTGTTGTTGGGGTGGTGAGGGTCTTTCATTATTCTGCAGGCTCTGGATTTGCACCTCTTGTTATATAAGTCCTGCAGGGGTGGTAGTGCAATACCCGTAGTACGCTCAGCTGAGCGCACCACTCTCTGTAGGGCCTTCTTGTCCTGTGCCTTGCTGTTTCCATACCAGGCAGTGATGTTTCCAGTCAAGATGCTCTCTACAGCTCCGGAGTAGAAGGACTGGAGTATCTTCCCTGATACTCTGAACTTCCTTAACTGTCTCAGGTGGTAGAGGCGCTGCTTCGCCTTTTTTACGAATGAGTCTATGTGTGTTGTCCATGTCAGATCCTCTGAGATGTGGACCCCCAGGTACTTAAAGCTGCTCACCCTGTCCATGGTAGCCCCGTTTATCCACAGTGGTGTGTGTGTCCCCTGCCGTGTTCTCCTAAAATCAACGATCAGCTCCTTGGTTTTACCAATGTTCAGGAGCAGGCTGTTGTCCTGACACCAGTGTGCCAGTACATCAACCTCCTCCCGGTAGGCCTTATCGTCGTTGTCAGAGATCAGCCCCACGACCACTGTGTCGTCCGCAAACTTCACTATGGAGTTGGAGCTGAACCTGGCCACACAGTCATGTGTGTAGAGTGAATACAGCAGGGGGCTCAGGACACAGTCCTGGGGGGACCCGATACTCAGGGTGATGGTGTTGGAGGCCTGACCCCCCACCCTGACGCCTGAGGCCTTTCACTCAGAAAGTCCAGTATCCAGGCGCTCAGAGCGGAGCTCAGACCCAGCTCGATCAGCTTCTCCACCGGTCTGGTGGGGACTATGGTGTTGAGTTCAGTCAATGAACAACAGTCTCACATAGCCCCCCTTCTGGCTGTCACTGTGGGGAGGGAGGCACAAATGTAATCCTTAACCATTTCATGACCACAGAGGTGAGTGCCACCGGTCTGTAGTCATTAAGGCCTGCTGGAGAGGATTTTTTTGGTACCGGGATTATGGTGGACACCTTGAAGCAGGCAGGGACCACGGACTCAGCCAGGGATAGATTGAATATGGTGGTGAACACTGGGGATAGCTGGTTAGCACAGGACTTACAGTAAGTATACGTCCTGTTATCCCATCTGGGCCAGCTGCTGGGCCAGAGAGAAGAGAGAGAGGCAGCATGGGAGAGAGAAAAGAGTGAGAGGCAGCATGGGAGAGAGAGAAGAGAGAGAGGCAGCATGGGATAGAGAGAGAGAAGAGAGAGAATCAATAATCAAGAATCATACAGTGCCCACCCGCATACAGTGAAATGCGGGTGGGCATGCCCACATCAATTGTGCAATAATACAATAGACATAGACAGAAAAAACAGGTAAGACATAAGATGTGCATGATAAAAATAGACATGCTAAGTTCCTGAGAGAGGCAGCATGGGAGAGAGAGAAAAGAGAGAGGCAGCATGGGAGAGATATAGAAGAGAGAGAGGCAGCATGGGAGAGAGAGAGAAGAGAGAGGCAGCATGGGAGAGAGACAGAAGAGAGATAGGCAGCATGGGATAGAGAGAGAGAAGAGCGAGAGACAGCATGGGAGAGAGAAGAGAGAGACATCATGGGAGAGAGAAGAGAGAGACAGCATGGGAGAGAGAAGAGAGAGATAGCATGGGAGAGAGAAGAGAGAGACAGCATGAGAGAGAGAGAGAGAGAGAGAGAGAGAGAGAGAGAGAGAGAGAGAGAGAGAGAGAGAGAGAGAGAGAGAGAGAGAGAGAGAGAGAGAGAGAGAGAGCGAGAGAGAGAGAGAGAGGAGATAGGCAGCATGGGATAGAGAGAGAGAACAGAGAGACAGCATGGGAGAGAGAAGAGAGAGACAGCATGGGAGAGAAGAGATACAGTAGGCAGCATGGGAGAGAGAGAGAGAGAAGAGAGCGACAGCATGTGAGAGAGAAACGAGGTAGAGAAACAGCATGGAAGAGAGAGTGGAAGAGAGACAGCATGGGGCGAGAGAGAGAGGCAGTGGGAGAGAGAGATAATAGAGAGTCAGCATGGGATAGAGAGAGAAGAAAGAGAGAAGAGAGATATGCAGCATGGGATAGAGAGAGAGGCAGCATGTGATAGAGAGAGAAGGGAGATAAATAAGAGAGAGATGCAGCATGGGATAGATAGAGAGAGAGAAGAGAGAGACAGCATGGGAGAGAGAAGAGAAGAGAGAGAGACAGCTTGGGAGAGAAGAGATAGGCAGCATGGGAGAGAGAGAGAGATAAGAGAGAGACAGCATGGGAGAGAGCGAAACGAGGTAGAGAAACCGCATGGAAGAGAGAGTGAAAGATAGACAGCATGGGAGAGAGAGAGAGGCAGCATGCGAGAGAGAGAAGATAGAGATAAGAGAGATATGTAGCATGGGAAGGAGAGAGAGAAGAGAGAGACAGCATGGGATAGAGAAGAGAAGAGAGAGACAGCATGGGAGAGAAGAGATAGACAGCATGGGAGAGAGAGAGAGAATAGAGAGACAGCATGGGAGAGAGAGATAAACGAGGTAGAGAAACAGCATGGAAGAGAGAGTGAAAGAGAGACAGCATGGGAGAGAGAGAGAGGCAGCATGGGAGAGAGAGATAATAGAGAGAGAGTCAGCATGTGTTACAGAGAGAAGATAGAAAGCGAAGAGAGAGATGCAGCATGAGATAGAGAAGAGAGAGAGAAGAGAGAGATGCAGCATGGGAGAGAGAGAGAAGAGAGTGATGCAGCATGGGAGAGAGAGAGAGAAGAGAGAGATGCAGCATGAGATAGAGAAGAGAGAGAGAAGAGAGAGATGCAGCATGGGAGAGAGAGAGAAGAGAGTGATGCAGCATGGGAGAGAGAGAGAGAGAAGAGAGAGAGGCAGCATGGGATAGAGAGATAAGAGAGAGAGGTAGCATGTGTGAGAGAGAGAAGATAGAGAGAGGTTGGGAGAGAGAAGATAGAGAGGCAAGATGCTGCCCTTGGACGCAACCCCAACAGACCCAGTCACACACCGGCCTCTCTGAGAAAGCACAGGCCTACAAGATACCCACGAGGAGTCACCCCACAAACCCCTGCAGTACCCCATGCCCCACCTATACCCCACCTTTCCACCCCACCCAGTGAGAGGAGACATCCCCCCAGCCGACCCCTCTCCACCGCCCCCAGCAGCAGATGACCTATGCACCCGCCCCACCCATACCCCACCCTTCCAACCCACCAAGTGAGAGGAGACATCCCGCCAGCCGACCCCCCCACCGTCCCCAGCAGCAGATAACCTATGCATCCGCCCTGACCAGGCCCCCCCCCCACCCACATCAGAGCTGAATGAGATCAAACAAATGATATACACAATATGGAGTAGACTTCTCACTCCAAGCTAGCAGTCGGCCCTAAAAAAGAAAAGCAGGCCAGTTGCCTGCTGTTGCCTTTGTTGTTGTTACATTTGTTCTTTGATGTTTGTTCATTGATTGAATATCTTTATACCTCTATAACCTTTATACAGATGAATCTTTTCAGAATCGGGTCCCTTCTGCCACTCCAATGTCACTTCGATGTCAGTTTAGAACTAGCACTAGGTGTTAATTTTCTGCAGTAAACAAAGCGAGGGTACTTAATTTAAGTGCTTAAGTTAATTTTCTGCAGTAAACAAAGCGAGGGTACTTAATTTAACTGCTTCCCCAGAGAGGGGGTCGGGGGCTACTGCCCTCAGACCCCCAAGATAATTTTTATATGGGCAGTCTGACTTGGGCTACTGTACCATATATTAGTGTTGCAATGCATGATAAATAAAGAGTGAAAATAGCTAAGAAATTGGATGGGGCTGGGACATTTGGGACGAATAAAAATGTAAGATGAAAATCTTTCCAGCCTGTGGCAGGCAGTGGAGGTGTGAAATCCAGAACAATAGAAGTCACAAAGTGGAGTGGTGGAGTATTGGTAGAGTAGCAGTAAAAGCTGGACTTCTAAGGGCTTCTACTGTACCTTTGAACACCTTTATATATTTGTGTAAAAAAAAATGCAATCATTTGCTATCAGTTGTTGGGAACATACAGGGTCTTTACTCTTCAACATTCGGCCTGAAGAGTAGAGACTCTGATTTTTTACAGGCTACAACAAACAATGACCTCTTAATTCTAACTGAAACATTGTGTAGAGAGGATGTAGCCACACACTGTCCTCCACACTACAGAGAGGTAATTTCGCGATCAAATAAAATAAAACATATTAGTCAGGGCAGAGACTCAGGGGGATTGATAATTATTTTTTTTTCAAAACTTTTCATTGCAATATGAGATCATCACAAGGTCAAATTGTACACATATATGCCAGACATATTGCACATATCTACATATAAGTAGTCAAAATATAGGTCTGTTGAATGTAGACAATATACATATTGCACAAAGGTACATATAGTTAGTCAAAATATAGGTCTGTTGGATAAACAATATACCTATTGCACAAAACTATGTATAAATAAACAAAATATAGGTCTGTTGAATGTAAATAATATACATGTTGCACATGGCTACGTATAAGTAGTCAAAGTATAGGTCTGTTGAATATATAGACTAAAAAATAGTACACCACAAAATAAATATAGATATTGTTTCGGACATAGTCAATTAAACAGATATGTACACTCAGGACAAGCACTGTACAGCAGGAATAGAGGAATGGAACACATTTTTTTTTTTTTTTAAATGAGAAGGTAGACATCGGTTACATTTGCACAAGTAGATAGGCCACTCGGCTGGACTGTGCCAGGTTAGGAGTGAGCATTATTTATGGGGGGTCGATTGAGCCTTGTTCCCCAACATAGGTAAAGAAACGGCCCCATGTTTTATAAAATCTAGCTGTAGAACCCCTTATGACACACCTTATTGTCTCCATCTTAAGGAAGTGCAAAATATCCCTGAGCCACATAGAGTGAGATGGAGGAGTGGGTGACTTCCAATGCAGTAAAATGAGACGTCTAGCCAGGAGAGTAACAAATGCCACCAGGTCAGCTTTATATCGTGGCAGAGACAGAGTAGTAGGGGAGATAGAGACACCAAAGCAAGCAGTTATGGCAGTCGGGCTGATTGGGATCTCAATACTGTTTGAGATAGTTTCAAATATTTCAGACCAAAAGTTATGCAGGGAAGGGCAGGACCAAAACATGTGACTATGTGTAGCAGGGGCACGGTGGCATCTGTCACAGGTGGGATCAATGTTGCCATAGATCTTGGCTAGCCTGACTTTAGTAAAGTGTGAACGGTGAACAATTTTACATTGGATCAGTCCGTGCCTGGCACAAATTGAAGAGGAGTGGACCCGGTGTAGAATATCCTCCCACAGGTCTTCTGTGATGTCCTCACCCAGGTCCTCCTCCCATCTCCTCCTGATCTTTTCTAATGAGGTAGGACGCAGTGAGGAAATCAAGCCATATAGGACAGATATAATACCCTTTGTGACCAGTGTAGGCTTTAGTAAAGTGTCAATAGGAGTGGCTTCTGGGAGTTTGGGGAACTGTGGGTTGATATTACGTACAAAACTGTGGACTTGCAAGTATCTGAAGAAATGTGACCTCGAAAGAGAGAACTTGTCAGACAGTTGTTCAAATGATGCAAAAATATTTTCTATATATAAATCACTGAACGTTCTAATACCAAGAGGGGACCAGGAGAGAAAAGCTCTATCCATCACAGAGGGGGGGAAAACAGGGTTAGCTGTAATTGGAGCTAGTAAAGAAAAAGATTGTAAACCAAAATGTCATCTGAACTGGTTCCATATCCTGAGTGTTGATTTGACAATGATATTTTTAGAGTAGGGAGAGGTGGGAAAAGGTAGAGGTGCGTGAGCCAGAGCAGCCAGTGAGGCAGGGCTGGAAGAAGAGGATTCCAAAAGCAACCATACAGGGGATGAAGGTGTGTCTTCAAACCTTGCCCAATGTTGTAGTGCTCTAAAGTTGGCTGCCCAATAATAGAATTTAAAATTGGGCAGAGCCATCCCTCCCAGAGGCTTTGGTCTTTGTAGGAGGGCTTTACCGAGCCTAGGGACTCTCCTATTCCAGATGAACTGCGACACCAAACTGTCAATTTTCTGGAAGAATGCTTGTGTGAGAAAGATGGGTAAACATTGAAAAAGATATGAGAATTTTGGCAGGGAGTTCATTTTAACTGAGTTGACTCGTGCCGTTAAGGACAGGGGTAATAGCGACCATCGTTCAAAGTCTTTATGCAGTTTGCTTAACAAAGGGGAGAAGTTAGATTTAAATAAATCCTTAAATTTGTCTGTGAAACGAATGCCAAGATATGTGAAGCCAAGTGGGGAAATTTTAAAGGGCAAAGTATGTAAGGGGTAATTTCGACCTTCAGCATTCAGAGGGAATAGCTCACTTTTATCTAAGTTTAGTTTATATCCTGATATTGCACCGAATGAACTGAAAACATCAAGGGCAGCTGGAATAGAGACAGAGAGATTCGATACATATAAAAGCAAGTCATCCGCATAAAGTGAAGTCTTCTGTTCGATGCCAAACCTATGAATACCAGTTATGTTAGGATTTGATCTGAGAGCAATGGCCAATGGTTCTATTGCGATATTAAATAATAAGGGACTCAAATTGCAGCCTTGCCGAGTAGAGCGAAAGAGAGGGAAATATTCAGAATGTGTGTTGTTGGTTCTGACTGAGGCTATAGGGGAGGTATAAAGCAGTTTCACCCAAGTGATAAATGTTTTACCCAAGCCAAATCTCTCCATGGTGTAGAATAGGTAGCTCCACTCCACCCGGTCAAAAGCCTTCTCGGCATCTAGTGAGATCACAGCTTCTGATATTGAGGAAGAAGAGGGATTATACATGATATTAAGAAGCCGTCTAGTGTTAAAAGAAGAGTACAGTTTTTTTTATGAATCCAGTCTGATCTGGGGAAATAATAGAGGGTAGTACCGATTCTAAGCGCATAGATAGTAGTTTGGAAAGAAGCTTTAAATCCACGGATAGCAAACTTATAGGACGGTAGCTCCCACATAGGAGAGGGTCTCTGTTCTTCTTCAAGATTAAGGAAATTGTGGCCTGAGTGAGTGTATGGGGCAATTTAAAACAGCAGAAGGATTCATTGTACATATCAATAAGAAGTGGCGCCAATTTGCCAAAAAACGTCCTATAGAATTCGATTGGGTAACCATCGGGGCCTGGGCATTTACCTGCATGCATGTTGTGAGCAGCCTCTTCAATCTCCTCTATTGTGATAGGCTCATCCAGTTTCACCGCTGAGTCGGAGTCAACTTTAGGAATATCAAGAGAGTCAAAAAAAGGCAGACGGGTCAGTGGGTTGTTCTGCAGCATAGAGAGATGAGTAGAAGTTTTTAAATTGTTCATTAATTTCTTTGGGATCTGTAGTTCTGCCTGTTGATGTTTGGATTTGTGGTATTTGATGCAAAGCTGATGCCTGTCTTAATTGATGAGCTAATAGTTTATTCGCCTTATCTCCGTGTTCATAGTAATTGTATCTGGATTTGAATAGTAATTTTTCGGTATGGGTGGTAGTCAAGAGTATCGAATTCTGCTTGTAACAATAGGCGTTCCTTATATAAAGTAAACGTTGTCAATCTGAGTGATCCGTTTGGTTAAATTATCTAATTTCTTCTTTCTGGCTCTGGTCTCATAAGTGCAGTAAGAAATAATTCCCCCCCTTAAGTATGCCTTCAGTGTCTCCCATAGTAAGGGAGCTGAGATCCCAGGCGTCTTATTGATATCCAAAAAAAAATCTATCTGCTTGGAAATAAAAGTAACAAAATCTTCGTTCGATAACAAACTAGTATTCAGTCGCCAGGGTGGTCGGGTGTTATCACATCCCCTAATTTGCAGTTCCATTAGAACTGGAGAGTGGTCCGATATGACAATAGCATCATATGAGCAAGATAATACTGATGAGATGAGCCGATTGTCGATCAAGAAATAATCAATACGAGTGAAGTTGTGATGAACATGAGAGAAGAATGAGTATGCTCTGCTAGATGGGTTGTGAAAACGCCAAGGGTCTGAAAGTGAAAACTCTTCCATAAAAGGTTGAATGGTTTTAGCAGAGCTTGAAAGTACTGCATTTCTGGTAGATGAGCGATCCAATGATGGATTAAGCCAGCAATTGAAGTCCCCTCCTAATATCAGATAATGTGTGGAGAGGTCAGGTATCGAAGAGAACACAGATCTAAAAAATGAGCTATTGTCCCAGTTAGGGCCGTAGATATTAAGTATAATCACTGGGGTGCCACAGAGCTTTCCAGTTACCAGCACAAATCTACCATTTGGGTCAGAGAGAACATCTGAGCAAATAAAATTTATTGATTTGTGGATTAAAATTGGTACAAATCACAACTCCACCAGTCAATACAGATTCTAAAAACCGGGAACAATCATATTTGGTTAAAACTAAACAAAGAAGTAATCCCCTCTCAAAGAGATCTTTTTATCTGTGGAATATATGTACCACCCTCTGGGTCTCCATATTACTCAGAGGACATCTTCTCCAACCTTGAGTCAGAAATATGTTTTTATCAAAGTCAAGGTCATGTGCTTGTTTGCAGTGACTTTAATGCCCGAACGGGAACCCACCCTGATTTCACCAGTAAACATGGAGACAAATGTATATCTGACCACACCATATGCAACCATGTAAACCCGTCCCTTGGAAATAACCATGACACCTCCATAAACAAAAATGGGAAGGACTTATTACAGCTCTGTAGAGGACTGAGTCTCTACCTTGCCAATGGGCGTGTGAGAGGGGACTCACAAGGAAGGTACACTTACTGCTCACCCCTTGGCAGCAGCACAGTAGATTATATGATCACAGACCTTGACCCTTCCTCCCTCAGCTCATTCACTGTGAAACCACTAACCCCTCTGTCTGATCACAGCCAAATTACCCCGTTTATTAAAAGATCAGACACAACAATGGCACAAACACAAAACAGTAATCTGTACAATATCAGAAATTCATACAGATGGGACCAAAACAATGCAGAACAATACCAGACAGCAACTCATACCCCAAGAATCCAAACACTTTTAGATTTTAACTTTCTGGACTCCACATACTCTTATAGTAAAGAAAGCCTCAACCTAGCAGTAAACAATATTAACAATATATAGAGACAAACAGCAAAGGAGGCACAACTGAAATGTACTACAAACAAACCAAAAACGGCAACAAAAAACAGCTGGTTTGATACAGATTGTAAAATCTTTAGGAAAAAAATTTGAATGCTATCAAATCAAAAACACAGATACCCCAATAATGCCGATGTATGCTTTCTCGACTGTGAGACCCTAAAACTCTACAAACGTACACTCAGAATCAAAAAACAACAATATGACAAACAGCAACTGACACTAATTGAGGAGGCAATCAATACAAACAACTTTTGGCAACATTGGAAACACATAAACAAACCACAAAACCAGGAATTGGCTATACAGAACAGTGATATATGGACAACCCATTTTAAAACACTATACCACACTGTTCAAATTGATGGAAACACAGAACAATCCCAAATTCTGGATAAATTCACTAAATTGGAGCTTGCCATAAAAGACAATCAAAACTCCATTAGACTCCCCAATTATTGAGCAGGAACTGCTTAAGAAATTACAAACTCTTAAATCTAAAAGGTTTGTGGACCTGATGGCATCTTGAATGAGATGATGAAAAAATATGAACAAGAAATTCCAATTGGCTATATTAAAACTATTCAATTTGGTCCTGAGTGTAGGATATTTTCCTGACATCTGGAATCACGGACTCATAACCCCAATCCATAAAAGCGGAGACAAATTTGACCGTAATAATTACAGAGGCATCTGTGTGAACAGTAATCTGAGGAAGGTTTTCCTGTAGTATTATGAATACCAGACTTTTAACTTCCTTACCAAGCACAATGTCTTGAGTAAAAGCCAAATTGGATTTATACCAAAACACTGCACAACCGATCATATCTACACCCTACATACCCTAAATGATAAACATATAAACCAAAATTTAAACTAAACTATATGCCTATTTTATTGACTTCCAAAAGGCTTTTGATTCTATTTGGCATGTTCTATAAAAGTTATAGAGAGTGGTGTAGGGGGTAAAACATATGATATTATTAAATCAATGTACTCTGGTAATATGTGCAGCGTAACAATTGGCAAAAAAATAACAGAATTCTTTACCCAAGGGCGAGGCGTTCGTCAGGGCTGCAACCTCAGCCCGGCACTCTTCAATATTTATATGAATGAATTGGCTAATATACTAGAAAAGTCCTCTGCCCCCGGTGTAAGTCTCCACAATCGGGAAGTAAAATGCCTGCTCTTTGCAGATGACCTGGTTGTGTTGTCCCCCACAGCAGACGGCCTACAGCAGAGCCTGGACCTGCTAGAGCATTACTGTCCTACTGAGGGTAGGATCTGGAGGGAGGTAGTGTGACCTTCCACATGTTACACTGTCCCGGTGAGAATCTGCGCTGCCAGGCTGGCTGCCGGGCTGGCTGCACATGCGTCAGAGGAAAGCATGTGACAGTCTTCGGCCTCCCGGACCAACGTAGGGGGGAGTGCGCAACAACCAGGAAGGGGGTTGGGAATTGGCATAACGACTAACAGTGGGATGGGAGAAAAATCGGAAAAAAGGAGGGGGAAAAAAGATAATAATAAAAAAATAAAAAGAAATGCATGCAGGGGCAGAATTAGGCCGTTACCCACTAATACTAAAAATACAAAAAAGAGCAATTAACTCTTGGACACACCTAAAACAAAGTGACCCCCTCTCGTACCACTATCAAGCCCTGCAGTGCCAAGAGCTGCGGAGCAGCAGGAACCCCCTTACCCAGCTGGTCCTGAGGCTGAGTCCACAAACCTGCTCTCTTAACACACCCCAGGAACAGAACACATCACCAATCAGAATAAATCAAATTACTACACAGCTAAAAGAAAACTACATCACCTATTGGAAAACGCAAACAAAAGCACAGAGCAAAATGCAGTGCTATCTGGCTCTAAATCGACAGTACACCATAGCAGATTATTTGAGCATGGTGACTGATCAACAACAAAAAAGAACCTTGACAAAATACAGACTGAGCCTCACTGTTGAAAAGGGAAGGCACAGGACAACCTGGCTTCCTGCAGAGCAAAGGCTGTGCTGTCACTGCATCCTCAGTGAGCCTGAAACTGAGTTGCACTTCCTCAACAAATGTGAAAAATATAAAGATATTAGAGAAATGCATTTAATTTTTTTTTAACTAATAACAAAGGTTTTCTTGCACTACCAGATACAGGAAAACTACCAGTCCTACTAGGGAGGACTCAACAAGCTGTGAGCTAGCAGCAGCCTATGTTGCTGCCTGCCATAGACTGAGGGACAGTGAGTGACAGTCACCTGACATGTTT